>NC_083576.1:77287853-77465353 GCF_027579695.1 Neoarius graeffei | reverse complement strand
AAAGAAAGAAAGAAAGAAAGAAAGAAAGAAAGAAAGAAAGAAAGAAAGAAAGAAAGAAAGTTGATGTACACAAGAGGAAATAAAGGCCTGAAAAGAAAGAAAGAAAGAAAGAAAGAAAGAAAGAAAGAAAGAAAGAAAGAAGGTTGATGTGCACAAAAGGAGATAAAGACCTGAAAAGAAAGAAAGAAAGAAAGAAAGAAAGAAAGAAAGAAAGAAAGAAAGAAAGAAAGAAAGAAAGAAAGAAGGTTGATGTACACAAGAGGAAATAAAGGCCTGGAAAGAAAGAAACAAGGTTGAAGTGTAAAAAAGTAAATAAAGGCGTGAAGAAAGAAAGAAAAGAAAAGAAAGTAAGTCAAAGAACTAAAAAGGAAAGAAGTAAACGTTATGAAAACCAAATCATTTCAAACGGCCAAACTATAATATTTCAGGAAACTTGTTGGAAGAAGAATAAAAAGAGAAATAAAACAGAAGTGTTTGTGAGCACAGTAATGATCATCATCATCATAAGCTTCGGTTCTGTAGTGCACGCTCCAGGAAGCTTTACCACAAAATAATCACAAAAACAATCACCAAATAATCACAAAGGTAATATAAAGAGCCTGAGGTAAACCCATACTGAACACCACACACACACAGCACTGGAGAAGACTGGGCCGTGTTTGTATTTTCACTGAATGTGTAATTATCAGTGTGATTCCGAATGCCTCCGTCGCAGCGATTTCTGGACGCCATTGTGCATCAGTGCGTCGCTCCGTTAGCCACATGACTGCTCGGAAGGCCGTTAACGCAGTGTGAGGAGGGATTCATCTGTGATTAGCGAGTTTCCTGGGGCAGAAAAAAAAAAAGAATCAAACCCACACCTCACACTTTTTTCTGCCTGACAAGTCTGCAGCTCATGGTCCAGGCAGGGGGTTTGGCTAGCTGAGCTCGCACGCTCGGTCCTGCGCTTGGTTAGCGTGCTGGTTAAGCGTTACGGTTCACTGTGACACTGTTGCTCGGTGACTTGTGAAGCTGACATAATCTTGCTTTCTTCACTTTTTTAGATCTGTTATTTCTCTCTCTGTCTCTGTGTTCTCTCACCTTGCTGCTCTCTCCCTCGCTTGCCTGGAGGCCCCTTGTTCGGCTGCTGCACGCACCGTTTTTCATCCCCAACAATGAAAGGAGCTTTTCAGCAAGGCTGGTTCCAATTCATCTGTGATAAATGAGACGATAAGGCAATCAGAGCACACCGTGACACTCGGTGCAGTTAGTTAGGCACACTTCGAGCCCATTCAGGTGTGCCGGTGCGTCCTGCCGTCGGGGGGGCCTGGTATATATATGTGCCCAAGTCCCGACGGTGCATGGCTACTGCTCCTACAGGAGCGCCGGCAGCCTTCCTCAGCTAAACTTCTGTCTCTGAGCAGATCAGGTAGACCTGCAGAACCCAGAACCTTCTGTCTATACCATACATGCTACAGTATGTGTTACATGAAACAGATTTGGTAGGATCCATGTTTTTAACTGTGCTGTACCTTGATGGATGGATACTTGCATTGTTGAAGAAGTGGACTTGGAAGGACTCCTGGTTCCTGGCCATGGTCTTGTCCCAGGAGTCTTTGAGGCAAAGAAAGAAGAAGAGAGGAACATCTGACACAGGTATGTGAAAGGGAAGCATCATTCCAACTATCTTTACCCTCCTTCTTTCCATCTTATCAGCTTTCCAATGTGCTCCTCAGCAAGGCCAAGTTAGCTCCAGGTCACCAGGAGGTCAATTTCGGAGGTCTGAGTAGAATGGAAATGTTTCAGACGGGCGAGACCAAATGTTTAGCTCCGCCCACAGCATGTACCAGCACTTCCCAATACCTCAGCCTGTTCAATGATGCGTCTTCAAGGGTCACTCTACAGGTCATTATCAGGGAGTCTAGGGGTCCAAGGGGTCCAGATTCGGAATCCAATTTGCTTTGTGAATAAAGTAGGTTAAGATGAACCTGGCTTGCTGTCTTTAGCATGACGCGTCACGTGATTATACAAAACGCATGGGAAACACGTTTTCATTCAAACAATTATCCAGCACGTACGTGGGTTATCTTAATTTTGGCAAGGCATATGTTTGATTGTCAATAATGTCTTGTTTGCTAAAATCTCAGATTTATTTCTCCGTCTCTCATCTGTCATCTGTCGTGTGTGTGTGTGTGTGTGTGTGTGTGTGTGTGTGTGTGTGTGTGTGTGTTTGAGTCTCTGAGTTAGCGTGTGTTCAAGAGCCAAAATAAAATTAGTTAACGCTTTTCATGGAGTGTCCTTTCACATTAGCGTTTCCATTTGGGTTGCAGTGTCGATGTGCTTCGTGTGTGTGTGTGTGTGTGTGTGTGTGTGTGTGTGTGTGTGTGTGTTGGTATGGGGGAGGCCGACAGAATGGCATTGTGTTGGTTGCTTGTCAATGTTTAGGCACAAACAGGCCTGAAGTGGGGGAGGTGTGAAAGGGCACAGGGCCTCGTCCTGAATGGAGAGGCTGACTGGAGCTCCCCTCTCAGACTAGCAGCCTGTCACTCACTGTTTTCGCAAAGAGAAGACAAGAAGAGAGAGAGAGAGAGAGAGAGAGAGAGCGAGTGAGAGACAGTATTTTCCTTGTCAACAGATGGACAGATGTGTTTTGACAAATGTGCGACAGTGGATTCGAACAATCTGTTAGCGTTTAACGGCTAATTATGTTTTGTGCGACTTCTGTTTATTCCAAACACGCCTGTTACATTGTCCAAGTTGTCTGGAAGTGTCCACGAAAAGGACAAACCACTCAGCACTTCAATAAATATGTCCAGTCTTGCTTTCCATTCGCTTCAACCTAAGTAGATAGTGAACGTTTTCCAACTCTGACGAACTTTAAGGAAGTATTTAAGCACGCGCGCGCATACACACGCACGAATGCACACATACGCCCGTGAAGAGGAATCGGAGGGAAAACGCTTTATCTTTAATCCTTGTCTTTGTGCAATTAGACTTTCTAATAGCCCCACGCTTCACTCTCTCCCATTTTAAGCCTAATTAGAAAGTTTTTTGAATGAACTCCGCGCGCGCTCGCGATGCCAGATTGACAGCATTAGTGCGTCCTAAACCTCTCTCTCTCGGCTCTAAGTGCCCTAAGTCCCCGTGTCGACTTAATGAAGTGAAAATTGCATTCTCCTCGCGCTTGATATGAAAATGGAATATGCGTTCATGAAATATACACAGTTGTCACTTCTTAAAAAGGTGTCAGCAATTTGCTTCACTGAGTAAGGTGAATATTAGCCATGACAGCAGAAGAAGAAAAGGGTTCGAGAGAAAGAGGAGACGGAGAGCAAGAGCGGAGGAGAAAAAAAAAGTGTTATGTGTGTGATCAATGAAAGACTTCATTGCCTCGCGCTTCACTGGATTTATAATAAGAGAAGCCGAGTGGAGCCTGCGGGTGAGCGGGCACTATAGGGGACAGGACAACACTGCCACCTACAGTAGAGGAACGTTCCTCCATCTCTCTCTCTCTCTTGTGCATGCATAGACATACAATTTTGTCCATACTAGAACAGCGGCTACGATTATCGACACCTTAACGATCATTTGGCCGTTGCAAAAGTAGAAAAGACTTTCAATACGTAAACTGGGGTGGCACGGTGGTGTAATGATTAGCACTGTCGCCTCACAGCAAGAAGGTTCTAGGTTTAAGCCCAGTGGCTTACAGAGGCTTTTCTGTGCGGAGTTTGCATGTTCTCCCTGTGTCTGCATGGGCTTCCTCCGGGTGCTCCGGTTTCCCCCACAGTCCAAAGACATGCAGTTTAGGCTATTTGGTGGCTCTAAATTGACCGTAGGTGTGAATGCATGAATAATTACTCAAACTTCCACTGGAAAAAAAATGAGTTGATTCCCGATTACTTAGCGTATCAGATAACGTGACACCGTTCCACAATTATCGACACCTTTGTCCACAGTTATCGACACCGTTCCACAATTATCGACATCCAGATGATTATTTATTTTAAAAATAATAACCAGTATGTGGTATTAAGTTAACAAAACATAGATTTTATTTCAAATTTGTTTTACATTGAGTTATATTTTGTACAAAATATCTTTTATATAAATATATCAATCAATGTCGGTGCTTACGTAAATGAGGACGTAATTCTAATGTTTGTCAACAAATGAACTGATTATGTTAAACCTGCATCAGAAAATCTTTTTGTTCCACTTTCTTCCCACTTTCTAAGTATTTCGTAGATCACATTTTGTTAATCCTTCGTTGTTGTTTGTATTAATTTGTAGTTTTGTAGTTTACCAATAAATATCAACAGGGAATTGACATTGTAACCACATGAAAACCCAGGTCAAAGGTCGCATCTCATTCCTCCAACCGAAATATAAAACGTCTCCTGATATTGTAATACAGTATCTCATCTCATCTCATTATCTCTAGCCGCTTTATCCTGTCCTACAGGGTCGCAGGCAAGCTGGAGCCTATCCCAGCTGACTACGGGCGAAAGGCGGGGTACACCCTGGACAAGTCGCCAGGTCATCACAGGGCTGACACATAGACACAGACAACCATTCACACCTACGGTCAATTTAGAGTCACCAGTTAACCTAACCTGCATGTCTTTGGACTGTGGGGGAAACCGGAGCACCCGGAGGAAACCCACGCGGACACGAGGAGAACATGCAAACTCCGCACAGAAAGGCCTTCGCCAGCCACGGGGCTCGAACCTGGACCTTCTTGCTGTGAGGCGACAGCGCTAACCACTACACCACCGTGCCACCTGTAATACAGTATGTGGTAGATATTTACAACAAACTGCAAAAATATATATTTTCTGAATGGAATAGAAAAATCTGAATATTTCAAGCATGTCATTTTTTATATACTAGGAATTTAATTCTGGTCTAATTCTATTTATTGCAATCGGATTCCAAATACTCTTAAACATTCCATTCTGTTATGAATCCGAAAAAAAAATTATTATAAATCACAGCACTTTTTTATTTTTTTAAAGTACTTCATCTACTTCAACAATATTACACAAAGATCGATCCATAACAGTTGTAAATGTCCCTTAATTCCACAGGGTGTCGATAACGGTGGACACCGGTGAAAGTGATCACTATTATCGACACCTCACGTGACTTCTCAAACTTGCGTTTAGATACAAAATGGCGGCTGTCAAATGAAAGAGTAAGAAACAAAGTAGTTTTCGACAAGGAGATCATGAAATATCGGTGAATTTGATAAGTATAAACATGTACATGATCATGCTTACCTGCGATGATAACATCCAGATTTTCCTCAAATTGCTGATCGTGCTAAAAAATTCCATCTCAGGTTACGAGCTGTGTCATCAGACGACAAGATCAAAGACCGAGGCGGGTCTTCCGGTTGATTAATTAACCAATAATAACTGTTGTAACTGAAAGTCACCTTTGTAAAATTGTTTTTTATTGGTAAATCTGAAAAGGTGTTGATAATTATGGACTGTCGATAATTGTAGCCGCCGTTCTACATAGGTGAATATATTTCATGGTCTTAAAGACATTTTGATAAATCTTGAGTAAAGTGTACAGTTTAGCCCTGCATACATTTATTTCTGAGTCCAAATCTATTGAGAAAGAAATCCTTTTCAACTTTCGGCACACACTGACTTCATTATTGACTTCGCTCATTATATTAACAATTTAAAATCGAAGATAATTTTGATTTCTTTCACCTCTTCACCTCTTTCTCACCCCTGTCTCACCTGCAGCCCTTTGCGTTCTGCTCTTTTATCCCCTGCAGCACTTCACGGCTTCATCTGAGATTTGGCCAAAGCCTCAGATCAAATATTAATAATCAGAATATACTGTACACTCAGTGTTTCACACAATGAAATGCAGCAAACAAGACAGATTCAAATAAGTAAATCAATAAATAAATCATGCATCACTAAAAGAAAGAGAAAGCAACATGGAGGACACTTGGAGACACAGTGACGAGTGATGTGAATCTGAAACTTGTTATTTAAGACCCACGGTTCTCCAAGTGAGATCTGAGAACCCTGCACTGTCTGTGAAGAATTAATTTTATTAGCTCTTCCCAGCCGACAGGTGATGAGTTTATGTCATCATGTGTTGTCTGGCATCTGTCTGGCGTCGTCCACATTTCACAAAAATCGCTTCTTCTCTCTCAATTCTTGACCGATTTTTATTCTTTTTGGCAGGAAGGTAGGCTTGCCTGGGGTGCATATGGCTTCTACCCAAATTTTCATAATTGCAATTAATAATGAAGATATGGAGTAATTAATCAATCCCTAACGAGCAGTTTCCACACAAATTACTACTTCTCCCTCAATTCTTCACCAATTTTGATTCTTTCTGGCATGAAGGTAGGGGTACCTAGGGTGCATACAACTTCTACCCAGATTTGCTTCATTACAATTATTAATGAAGTTATGGACTAATTAAGCCTTAATGCCTTAATGTGGCCCACTTTAGATTGTTCCTTCTGGACTAGATGGGGCCGGAATGAGCTACGCCGTAATTGATGGTCTCGTTCATTATTACTGATGCCAACTTTGTTGGAGAAGGTTATGTTTTCACCTTTGTTTGTTTGGTTGGTTGGTTGGTTGGTTGGTTGGTTGGCTGTTCCCAATGTAACTCAAAAAGTAGCTTTTTTTTCCTGAATTCTTCACTGATTTTGATTCTTTCTAGTGTGAAGGTAGGGGTACCTAGGGTGTGTATAACTTTTACCCAGATTTGCTTCATTACAATTATTAATGAAGTTATGGACTAATTAAGCCTTAATGCCTTAAGTAGTTCAACAAAAATTGCTTCTTCTCGGTCAATTCCTCACCATTTTGGATTCTTCCTGGCAAATAGGCCGGTATTCCCAGGGTGTATATAGCTTCTATATATAGCTTGTATATAGTGTATATAGCTTCTAACATTTATTGCGCAAGGAAGGTGGCCCACTTTAGATTGTTCCTTCTGGACTAGATGGGGCCGGAGTGAGCTACGCCGTCATTGATGGTCTCATTTATTTATTTATTTACAGTGATGGAAATCACAACCCACAATTATTCGAGTGATGTGGAATTTTTACATGTGTAATATCAAGGGAAAGCTCAGAAACCTGAAACGCTCCATGGGTCCAAAATATTATTGGGTACATTGAAATACAGATTCAGGTCCTTCCTGTGCCACAGGGCACTTCGGGCGACACCGATCTGTTTCTATTGAGGTATTTCACCTGACGTCACAGGGTCACGTGACGCCCCGGTGTCCGCCATTTTGGACGGCAAGCTACATACTAATGCTGCAGACAGAGAGGGAGAACCAGCTTGAAAAAAAACGTGTTACAGACACCTAGAATCGATTAATTTGTCAGTAAGCGGTCTATAAATAACCATGGTGTTTGCTTGTTGTGCTGTGGGCTGCCACAACAGACAGGGACAGCGTGCAGGACTCTCCTTTTACTGGTTTCCTACTGACCCAGAAAAGAGGGCCAAATGGATTGCAGCTATGAAGAGGCAGGATTGGGAGCCAACTTGCGCTTGTCTCAGAGCGCGGATCTTTTTTTTTTATATTGAAAGTATCAAGTCATTACAAAACAAGTAGATAAAGTGACATCAGACATAAAACGCAATAACAGAGGCTAGAAGGAAACGGGACAGAAATAAACAGGGAAATTACATAAAAAGAAAGAAAGAAAGAAAGAAAGAAAGAAAGAAAGAAAGAAAGAAAGAAAGAAAGAAAAGAAAAAGAGCGCGGATCTCCAAACACATGAGAAGCCTATCTTACGCACATATCACGCGGACTCCACACCTCCACACACGCATCGCGTCTGAAGTCATAACTCATCAGGGGAAATCGTGTCCGCATTGGCATGTTCAAAAAACAACCTCGCGTCAACAATGATACCACACGCAAGAAAAAAAAAAACAGTCAGGCTACTCAACAACCAACCTGGCAGCAGCAGTCGTTGTCAAGTAAACACAACACTTCGGATATGCAAATGCTTCCTGTTACGCACGATTGCTATGTCAATAAACATCATTTTGCCAATATTTTAGAGACCCCCCAACATTTCCCAAATCATGTTTTCAAGGGATCTCATGTCTGTTTCAGGGGATCTCGGCTCCCCCGAGTAACAAGAAAGTGTTGTGAACATAGCCTACCTTGTACCATTTCAAACTGCTGGGGTCATCCTTCATCAAATTGTTGACTTCTGTCGACAACCTTGGCTCCATACCAAGGCTGGGTAGTGTTTATGATAAAAGACAGATCCAATTTAACATGAATCACAGCTTATTTTCTTGTTAAAACGCGCAAAGGTCTCCACCATCTCATACCGCCTTGCACTGAAGGACTTAAGCGTGCCGTCCAAAATGGCGGCATCACGTGACTTGGTCACGTGAGTGAAATACCTCAATAGCCCTCAGCCACTCGCTAGGGTTACAGTAGGAGGCTAGTCCTCTGGTAACTGCAAGAGTTTGATTCCCTACTCATACCTGTATCGTGGCATACCTCACCAGATGGTAGTAGATACCATTTTTATAATGGTCTTTGGTATGACCCGACCATGAGTAGAACTCACAAAAAACTGGGAAGCCATGGCTTAATGGTTAGAGAAGCAGCTTTGGGACCAAAAGGTTGCTGATTTGATTCCCTGGACCAACAGGAATAGCTGAAGTGCCCTTGAGCAAGGCACCTGACCCCAACTGCTCCCCAGGTTGCTCTAGGTGTATTGTATGTCGCTCTGGATAAGAGCATCTATTAAATGCTAGTAATGTAATGTAATCTCCCGGTCAAAAAGCAGACACACTAACCACTAGGCCAACTTGCAGTCAAAATACACATTATGTGCCTCCTATTTCAATAATTGGATTATGTTGGATGAAATAATTTAGCTATGAAGAAGATATAAAATAAATCTTTACTGAAGGGATGTGTACTTTTTTTAACAAAAAGCCTGCAAAAATGTGTGACTGACTGTTCCTTTTAGATCTCATCACCTCACTCACTCTCTCTCACACACACATTCAATTTAAATTACTTTTTAAATATATGACTGTAATTACCAAAATGTTATGGGTTGAAATCCAAGATTAGGGCCTTGACCCTCAACTTCTCAGATCTGTAACTGAACTTTCTGCAGAACTAAACATCCTAAATGAAATGTTCTGGACCCGTTCCTGTTCTGTCTTTCCCACAACACCAGAGCAAGTACAGTATATCTGTGTTGTTATTCTTTACCATTGTGCAAACATGGCTTTTCTTTTCGTTGCCTCCATGCCATGAATTCATACAGTCTTGTTTTGCTACTTCAGTAATCGCTTGGGATCTACCTTTGTAGTGTTTTTTAATGCATGTCAGAGAGTGAATCATTCTGTGATGCTTACACCCCAACAATCAACCTCCACCCTAATGGTTCCTCGGATACGGAAAACTAGGAACCAAAGAGCTTCATGGAACAATGGTGCAGGAATTTAAATGGGTTCTGGTTCCTCTGGTGCAAACTCAGCTAGAGTTCCTGAAAAGGGTCTTATGGTGCAGTCATGCCATATGTTTGGATATTAATAGGTAATGTTATAGAAGGACATTTGCAATGAGAGCAATACAAATCTCTGACTCTTACAAATAAGGGAGAAATTAATTTACAACAATAGGTATGAAGAAAAAATGATAATAGAACAAAACAGGTACTGAATTACACTACCGTTCAAAAGTTTGGGGTCACTTTGAAATTTCCTTATTTTTGAAAGAAAAGCACTGTTCTTTTCAATGAAGATCACTTTAAACTAATCAGAAATCCACTCTATACATTGCTAATGTGGTAAATGACTATTCTAGCTGCAAATGTCTGGTTTTTGGTGCAATATCTCCATAGGTGTATAGAGGCCCATTTCCAGCAACTCTCACTCCAGTGTTCTAATGGTACAATGTGTTTGCTCATTGCCTCAGAAGGCTAATGGATGATTAGAAAACCCTTGTACAATCATGTTAGCACAGCTGAAAACAGTTGAGCTCTTTAGAGAAGCTATAAAACTGACCTTCCTTTGAGCAGATTGAGTTTCTGGAGCATCACATTTGTGGGGTCGATTAAATGCTGAAAATGGCCAGAAAAATGTCTTGACTATATTTTCTATTCATTTTACAACTTATGGTGGGAAATAAAAATGTGACTTTTCATGGAAAACACAAAATTGTCTGGGTGACCCCAAACTTTTGAACGGTAGTGTAAGACTACAATGGCTACTCTTATAATCATTGATATATCTTTAGATATCATTTTTAGTTTCTTGATGCTTCATTAAACTGTATTTACTAGTTTGTAGAGAGAGAGACCAAAGCAGGACCAACTTAATCTCATTCACAATGGAATTCCAGAAAAGGGGGAAGCAGCTTTGAGAACAAAAGGTTGCTTGTTCGATTCTCTGGACCAGCAGAAATGGCTGAAGTGCCCTTGAGTAAGATACCTAACCCCCAACTGCTCTCCAGGTTTCTCTGGGCATGTATGTATGTATGTATGTATGTATGTATGTATGTATGCACGTACATTCTTCTGGATAAGAGCATCTGCTAAATGCCATTAATGTAATGTAATTTAAAAAGGAGAAACAGACCCATAACTTGCTGTATTTAGATATATTCTAAAAATCCATCCATCCATTATCTATACCACTTATCTATCAGGGTCATGGAGGAGGCTGAAGTCAATCCCAGCTAACTTTGGCCAAGAGGTGGGGTTCACCATGGGCATGTCTCCAATCACAATCACATTCAAACCTCAGGACAATTTAGAGGAGCCAGTTGACCTAATCCACATGTCTTTGGACTATAGGAGGAAACCAGAGCACCCCAAGGAAACCCGCACGAGGCGAACATTCAAAATCGTGAATTGCACACCAAATTTCAATCCATTCAAAGCATTTCAACCAAAAATAAATTTGTTCGGAATCAGAACAGTTGGTTCCCAGCTGGAAACAAAATATAGCTGTTTTTTCCAGCACGAACCATGATGACATCAATGGGGGTGTCATTAGTTTGGAGAGGAAGCAGTGCACAGTAATGGAGAATGCAACAGAAAAGGATACATCTTCAGAAAAAAAATGCAATGAAAACAAATATCTGCATTGACAGGTAATCAATGCGCACCACCATCTTGCTCCTACTGTTTACTCCTGTTGTGAATTGTGCAATGCCCTCCGTTCATGACACATCACTGATTACAACAACAGTTCCACTCAAAACTGGTGAAAACGTGGACTGATTCACGAGCAGGCACCAAGGTTCAAAGAATCCTGAATGGAACTGGTTGTCTTTAACCACATTAATTGCCTTTAGTCATATTAATCATGGCACTGGGCAATCGGTTTACATTACATTACAGGCATTTAGCAGACGCTTTTATTCAGAGCGATGTACAACATACCCAGAGCAGCCTGGGGAGCAGTTGGGGGTCAGGTGCCTTGCTCAAAGGCACTTCGGCCATTCCTGTTGGTCCAGGGAATCAAACCAGTGACCTTTTGGTCCCAAAAGCTGCTTCTCTAACCATTAGGCCATGGTTTCCCTATAGGTTTAAACTTTGGCAGCAAGTATGTTGGCATTCTTTACTAGGCCCTTGAACAAAGTTAATGTTCTAACATTGACAATGTCAGGCAGGAGACAGTTCCACACTGGTATGCGTACTTGTACAAATTGATAATAGCAGGGAGAAGCTTGTATGTCTTGCAATGTGTCTTTCTGGTACAGGAGGTATTAATAGACATGTCACTAGGAGAAGGTAAATCAGCTAAGTTATACTGGATCTTGTAAAAGAGAGAAAGGTCTGATGGCCAGTGAAGCTCATTAAGTAAAGAAGACACACTTGTAGATCTCTGATAGTTGTTGAACACGAATCTGGCCACACGCCTTTGAACCAATTCTCATCTTGCCGCTTTATCCTGTTCTACAGGGTCGCAGGCAAGCTGGAGCCTATCCCAGCTGACTACAGGCGAAAGGCGGGGTACACCCTGGACAAGTCGCCAGGTCATCACAGGGCTGACACATAGACACAGACAACCATTCACACTCACATTCACACCTACGGTCAATTTAGAGTCACCAGTTAACCTAACCTGCATGTCTTTGGACTGTGGGGGAAACCGGAGCACCCGGAGGAAACCCACGTGGACACGGGGAGAACATGCAAACTCCACACAGAAAGGCCCTCGCCAGCCACGGGGCTCGAACCCGGACCTTCTTGCTGTGAGGCGACAGCGCTAACCACTACACCACCGTGCCGCCCACCGATTCTATGGTTGTAATTCCCTTTGCGGTATAAAGGTTCCAAACTGTACAAGCATACTTGGTGATGGATCCTACAAGGGCTTGATATGCATGTTCTTTAACTTTATATGAAGCAGAGTGGATATTATGTTGTAAGACAGCAAACACATGATTTGCCTTCTTTTGTACTTCCTCGTGTTGTTTAGTCCAGTTAGTCCAGTCTGTTGGTAGAAAAGCACGAACAGAAAGTCCCCAGGAACCCTGACTGTGAGGTTTAAACCCAGAACCTTCTTGCTGTGAGGTGAACATCCTAACCATGACACCACCATGTTTCTAATAAGGTAGTTGCAAAAGCCAGACATATGGTATGGTACATGCTAGACTTTTTAAGACACTTTTTCTGATTGCATTATGCCCTTTTTACATAGTAAATATACACTTTTTGAATCTGAGTGAACTTTTGCATCAACATAAATATTCAAAAATCTATATAAAACCCAAAAATTGCCTCCATCAGGTTCAACCTTCACGCCAACTCAGAAAAACGTCCAATATAAACTGTGATGCTAATAAAATCTGGACCTGAGACCAGAATGGATGCTTGCATCATATGATTTATCCACAAAAACAACAGGAAATGTGTATCATATGTGTTTATCCATCCATCTATGGAAAGTACACTTACTTTCCACATTGATTCTTCCATCCCAGCTGCACCCTGCTGACCCCAGGTGAGCAATTTGGGCACAAACCTAGTGTCCATGTAGCGATCAAAGCCCAGCTTGGCCCTCATTGAGGCTGTGTTCAGGCTTTGAAGATGGAGCACAGGGTCCAGGCAGGAATGGTCTCACGACAGGGTGCCTGATGAAGATGTGAGATGTGTATGAGAATCAGGCGAAGCTTTAATGTGTGTGTGTGTGCACTGTGTTGAGCAGAATCTGGACCATATCCATTTGCACCTCACATGCTCTGAAAAACATTTTGTCACAATTTTTCTTTTCATGCTAGCCATGGAAATGATTTATTTTACATGTATAACACTTTCAACGAGAGACATTAGCAGCTTTCTAGAAATCCAGATGTAGGTTTAGATCCTTCAGCCACAAGCCAGAGTTGTGGAGAGAAACAACTCCCTGAGATGCCATAAGGAAGAAACCAGGCTTAGAATGAACCCATGCTCTGATACTGGATTATAAATGTAAAAGAGGAAAGACAAACACGTGTGAAAAGATGTGTATGAGCAGATTGTGAATAAAGGTTGTGACAGTCTTTATGATTATAACAGCGGTTCATAGGCACAAATCTGCAGTATCCTGGTGAAATTATCCAAAGAAGCAAGGATGACTCTTAGGAATAAACTGTTTGGGAAGTGCAAACTATCCACTTTAGGGTGGAACTATGCCCAGAAGAAGAATTTGAGTCAGAAGTGTAGAAGTAGAGCACATTGGGGATGTTAGAGACATTTGAAATGCCTAATTCTGTCCCCAGTACATGGTGGTGTAGTGGTTAGCACTGTCACCTCACAGCAAGAAGGTTCTGCGTTTGAGCCCAGTGGCCAACAGGGGCCTTTCTGTGTGGAGTTTGCAAGTTCTCCCTGCGTCTGTGTGGATTTCCTCTGAGTACTCCGGTTTCCCCCAAAGACATGCAGGTTAGGTTAATTGACCGTAGGTGTGAATGTGAGTGTGAATTGTTGTTTGTCTCTATGTGTCAGCCCTCCAATGATCTGGCGACTTGTCCAGGGTGTACACTGCCTCTCGCCCATAGTCAACTGGGAGAGACTCCAGCTTGTCTGTGACCCTGCACAGGATAAGTGGCTATGGATGGATGGATGTCCCCAATACTTCTGACAAAGTAACAACAGTGATGATAATGACATATTGTCTAACCTTGGCTTTAGCTAAGATATTGTTTTTATATACATTTTTAGATGTATGGACAAATGTCAGTCTATATTCAATCTCATTGTTTACATCAGGGGCGGCACAGTGGTGTAGTGTCGCCTCACAGCAAGTAGGTCCTGGGTGCGAGCCTAGTGGCCAACGAGGGCCTTTCTGTGTGGAGTTTGCATGTTCTCCCCGTGTCTGTGTGGGTTTCCTCTGGGTGCTCCGGTTTCCCCCACAGTCCAAAGACATGCAAGTTAGGCTAATCGGTGGCTCTAAATTTATCGTAGGTGTGAATGGTTGTTTGTCTCTAGGGTGTACCCTGCCTCTCACCCATAGTCAGCTGGGATAGGCTCCAGCTTGCCTGCGACCCTGTATAGGATAAGCAGCCATAGATGATGGATGGATGTTTGCATCGGTGATGAGTGGAACGATGATTGTTGGATGGATGGATGAATGGATGGATGGTGCTATATTTGATGACTGTCTTTCCATGAAGTTCCATGCAACAGCAACTTGTAAAGTTACACTTTATCATCTTTGAAACATTGCAAAGATCAGAAAGTATCTTACACCTGATCCTACTAAGATTGTCATCCATGCACTAGTTACCTCAACGGTCGATTACTGCAATGCTCTGTATGGCCTTCCTTCATGTCTAAGTCAGAAGCTGCAGCATGTCCAGAATGCTGCTGCATGTCTTGTCTCGTTGTCTTCCAAGTTTGATCATGTAACGCTAATCCTTAAGGAGCTTCACTGTGGACTATCGTGTAAAGTTTAAAATTCTGATCCAATCCTGACCTACAAGACACTTCATGACATGGCTCCTGACTACCTCAAGAATCTAATTACTCCTTACAAGCCATCATGTCCCCTCCATTCCTCCAGTAGGAATCTCTTAAAGAAACCTTCCTTCAATTTCAAGACCTGTGGAAGTCGTGCCTTTTGTATTGCTGCTCCTGAACTGTGGAACAACTTACCAGAAAGCATCAAGGACTAGACTAACATCGAGTGCTTTAAATGAAAGCTCAAGATGCATTTGTTTAATCAGGCCTTTGAATTGTAGTTGTCACCAGCGCTATTGAACTCACGGAAATGGCACTTTATAAGTCTATCATCGTCATCATCATCATCATCATGGATGGATGGAAATCCATCATTTTTAAACCTCACCACTTCCTTAGGTAGATAGAAGGATGTATGTAAATATCTACTGATAGATGAATGGAAAAATGCTGAACTAACAAACATTAAGGTTTATGTTTCATTTGTGATGGATGGACAGACACACAACACTTACATGATGGGTAGATTGATGAGTTGTTGCACAAGTGGTGGATTGGTGGATGGATGGACAAAACATGGATGGATGGATGGAATAATGGATAGATCAGCAAACAATACATCACTGGATGAACAAAGGTCACTTTAGGTTTTATCTCACCAGCTCATTGGATGAAGGATGGATAGATAGATAAACAGACAATGGACAAACCAATAGATGGATGGAAGAACACAAGGATGGATACATGGATATCTGTATAATGAAATGAATGGAAAACACAACATGAAATCCAGTTCTTTAGATGGATATAAAGTTGGACAGATGGATAAAAATGGATAGAAGAATGTTGATAAAGATGACAGTATTGAGGTAATATGCTAAGCTGACAATAAGTTTGTCTAAATTTGACCCTTGACCTGTGCAGTCCTCTTTTTTCCTTTCTCCATTTCTTTCTGTATCTGTCATTGATGGAGGCTCCATATGAACCCGTGTTCAGTGCCGTATTTGCAGCAACGAGCTGAAATGTCACTGCACACGAGACGTGCGGAGGAGCCAAATATTCCCCCCGTGTCTAAAGAGATCAGAGTGATTCTAGCGGCTGAAACATGGCTCCAGGTGGCTGAGATGGGCTGCTTTACCATCCTGGGGTGAAAGGGTGGGGGTTTGGAATGATATTATTTATCATGATAGTGCGTAATATTTTATAAGCAATGGAAAATATGCAAGTGGGAAAGTATACTTTCCGTCTCAGAGGGTGACAGGCCTTTCCTGATTAGCTTAGCCTGCAAAATATTGCTCGCATTAAGTGAGTTGTTATTTCTTTAATGTTATTGCATGGTTAAAGCAGTAGATGCTAGCATTTTATCATAATACTTTATTTCTTTTTTTGACAGCTTAAACAAGCACAAAGTATAAAACAGGAACTGACCCGAGACTCTGGCATGGTCCACTCAAATCCAATACCAGAGCAAGGGCTATTGGGCTACGTTTCAGACTAAAAAGCATCATCAACTCGAGAATCCCCTTTGACAGTGTAATTTAGTGCAAGACTAGGCTTAATCTGTGTCCACAATACTGACAAGTGGCTATTTGGGTGTGATCAAGCCTTCAAGGATGATTGGTGAGCAGTGAAAGAGTAAACAAGTAAGTATAAATGTGTGTACGGTGGACGCCAATGTGTCATAAAGCTAGCACAACATTCTTTTGATGAATTACAAAAAAAGTGGAAAAAACAAACAGTGCTCAGTGTGAATAAGGTTATATTGAGATCTTGAAAAAATGAGTGCATGTCCATCATCTTGACTTAGACAGAAACAAAGAATCATTCTAAGCTTGTGTGATTGTTGGTCTACAATTTTCAGGTGAAAATATTTTCTTTTGTGTGGCAAAGCCTGCAGTTCAGCAAACACATACACACACACAACTCATAGAAGATAAAGCCCTACATCTTGAAGTTCTCCAATCCCAAGTGGCAGCTGTCAGAAAGTGGTAGATACTGTTTCAGGGGGAAACTCATGCTGGGAAGACCTCCTGAGAAGCCTCTGTAAAACTATAGTGTTACGTATGTAAATTATGTAAAATATAATGTAAAATACTGTCACAATGGGCAAACTTTAATTCAAAATTTTATTGCTTCCAAGTTTGTTTGTTTAATTGAAGAAGCAGCCTTTATTTTTCACATGCACACTCAGTTCATCCTCTACATTTAATCCAGGGAGCAGTTTGGGATTCAGCCCAAGGCCACCCCATGTTAACATGTCTTTGAACTGTGGGGGAAACCAGACAGACACAGGGAGAACACATGAACTCCACACAGAAAGGCCCCTGGGCTCAAACCCAAAACCTTCTTGCTGTGAGTCGACAGTGCCAATCACTACACCTGTCAGAAGTGGGATTTGAACCCAGGCCTCCATTAACTAGGTGAAGGACCAAACCTTGAGTCTGGCACCTTAGACCACTTGGCCATCCTGACACCATCCTGGTGGCTGATTGCATGAATAATGAATAGATGGATGGACAACTGTTGAATGGATTGATGGAAAGAAGAGTGGATGAATAGCAATGGATGGATTGATGGCTGGATGAGTGGATGGACAACAATTATATTAGGTTTCTTTTCAGCAAGTCAGATGTATCTGCAGTTGGATGGATGGACAAGCATTTTTAAGTTTTATCTCAACAATTGAGATGTGGACATTTGGAGGGATGGAAAGATGAATGACTAGTGCAAACAAACTAATGGACAAATGTGGGATAGACAGATGGATAAATGAGAGGAAGGAGGTGTGGATAGATGGGAGGAAGTGTAGATGTATGGACAAAAGTCAAAGTCCCTCCCATCCTAGTACTAACACTTAAGGTGCATTGGACAGCACTAAGCTCCATAGCTCTCAGCCACCATATAGCTAGGGGGGTTGATCCTCTGGTAACCACAAGAGTTTGACTTCCTACTCACATCTATATTGTGGTGTGCCTCACCAGATGGCAGTAGGTACCATTTTTATGATGAACTTTGGTATGACCCAAACATGAGTAGAACTGACACACTAACCCTAGGCCAACTCACGGTATGTATGGGCAAAGGTCATGTTAAGTTTCATCTTGCCAGTTTCATAGATTAATGCATGCATTAATCTTAACTAATGCATAGATGGACAAATGGAGGGAGGAACAAATATTTGGACAGAAGAATGCATGGATAGATGAATGAATAGACAGATGGACACAGAGATGGAAAAACAATAAGGACTATGTCTGTACGTATGCATGTGTGTATGCATGTATGTATCCATGTGTCTCAATTCATATACTTCCATATTTACACTTGCTATTTTGAGTGCATGAGCATGTTCACATTGATAAGTATGGCAACTTGCAGTGCACTATGAATACCTGAATAGTGTACTCAAAAGGTCAAAATGTTTAGTGTGTAATGCTGCACAGTTCTCACCCTTAGTGGTCGGCATTTTGGCTACATAGTGGAAGGGGAGGAACCACCAACCTATTTTCAGCCAGTTGCAGGAGGGAATGTCGTTGATGGCAATGGTGATATCATTTTCATGTCAGATGAAATATCCATGCACACAAAAGTCAAAATTGAAAGACCTCCCCGTGCCAGGACCTGGTCTTCCCAGGCAGTCTCCTGTCCCAGTACTAACCAGGCCCTTAAGGTACATTGGGCAGCACTGATCTCAGCTTCTATAGCCCTTGGCCTCTCACCTATACAGCTAGGGTTACAACGAGGAGCTAGTCCTCTGGTAACCACTAGAGTTTGACTTCCCACTTTCATCTGTATTGCAGCATGTCTTGCCAGAATGTATCATTTTTAGGTTGGTCTTTGGAATGATCTGACTGCAAGTAGAACTTGTGATCTCCCAATCAAGAGGTGGACACGCTAACCACTAGGCCAGTTCGTGGTATCTATGCACACAAGTGAGGAAAACTAAAAACATTTTCATTTTTAGGAGATGAGCAGAAAAAGCCGGCAGGTATTTTTTGGTGGGTTATACGGCAAAGGTTGCGATTGTCATTTCCAGTAAGTGCACAACATCCCGTGTTTGATTTGAGACAACACAACCCTGTCAAAATTCACAAACTATGCAAGTAAGGACACAGTGTACACAATGTACTACATGAAAGTGTATTAACTGTAGTATGCAAATTGAGACAGTGTATGTATTTACTGGATGGCTGGATGGATGGATGGATGGAAAATGGTTGGACAAATGAGAGAATCAGAGAATAGATAGACGAATTGATGGTTGGAAGAATGCATAGATGGACGATTAGTCAAAAGGATGAAAACCATAACATTAAATTTCAACGTTCTCACTATGTGAATGGCTGGATGGAAAGAACATTGTATAGGTGGCTAGAGAGAAAGATAGATGAATGGAAGAATGGCTGTATGGGTGGGTGGATGGATAGATGAATGGATGGGCGATATGTTGATGGATGAACATGGATATTTGGATGGAAGGATGGATGGTTGGACAGATGGACATAAGCTTTATGTTTCAGTTAATGGATAGATGCATGGTTGGTTGAATGGATGGATTGATACAGATAATGGGACAGACAGACAAATAAACAGAAAGATATTTATGTATATACATTTTAATATTAATCCCATTAGTTCAAGCATTAAATATGTTATGTTGAGAAGCTTTCTGCAGAAAGAGCAATACAATGCTGATACCTTAAGTGTATAGTTCTGAGTGCATTTTCCTATAATCTACTTGCTCTTGGATGACTAGCCTATGTATAAAAATGGGAGTAAATGGAGCCAGTGTGAGGCTGTAATTGAAGCTCCCGCACAAGGAGGGGCTCTCCATAGGATCAGTGTCACGAGTGGCAGGGGCCGCAATGGCTGAGGAGGAGTCGGGCCTTCTAATTGCGCTCTGCAGAGAGCCAACACCCCTGTGGACGGAAATGAAAGAGCTCCTGGCCTGGCTGTGTTTCCATTGTGCGAAAATAAATACATACAGTCGCCGCCCTCGGCGTGAAATAACACACCAGCCGGTGGATTTCACTGGTCATTTGATTCGCAGCTGCACGCCCCAAAACAAGACGATATACTGTCTTAAAAGACAAGGCTTCCACGACCAGTGTGTTTTCAAGTGGGGGGACCTGGCTGAGGCTTTAAGTGCAGTTCATGCTGGAAAAGTGAAAATGGTACAAAAGACAGTCAGCTTTGGACTTTCACTAGCTGAGTTGTTGCTGATAAGTGTCTTTATTGCTAATTCTGTTTTTCTCTCATTGGTTGAGGCGTTTTCTATGTTTCACTGATTGTCTTTACACAAACTGTGACCTAGTACAGAAAATCATATCTATTCGTGCACTTATTTTGATCTCATCTCATTATCTCTAGCCGCTTTATCCTTCTACAGGGTCGCAAGCAAGCTGGAGCCTATCCCAGCTGACTACGGGCGAAAGGCAGGGTACACCCTGGACAAGTCGCCAGGTCATCACAGGGCTGACACATAGACACAGACAACCATTCACACTCACATTCACACCTACGGTCAATTTAGAGTCACCAGTTAACCTAACCTGCATGTCTTTGGACTGTGGGGGAAACCGGAGCACCCGGAGGAAACCCACGCGGACACGGGGAGAACATGCAAACTCCGCACAGAAAGGCCCTCGCCGGCCCCAGGGCTCGAACCCAGGACCTTCTTGCTGTGAGGCGACAGTGCTAACCACTACACCACCGTGCCGCCCACTTATTTTGATGTTGAGGGAAATATTATTAGACATATAACTAGGCTGTGAGTTACTCTATGAAAATGTAGATTAGCTACATTAAAGTTACGCTCCAGAGAAAAGTTACTAGCTACAATCCAAGCTATATTATATATTGTTGCTTTCATCTCGTTTGCTCCTGACAAATAACAATTTTAAAAATCTAATACTAATACTACTATTACAGTACTTCTGAGGAATATACCTTCCAAAATATTTAAATAATATTGGCTGACGTCGAGTGGTATATCAGATATATTCCATTCAGCTAGCATGATACTGAACGAGTCGAAGATGAGAAGCTGAATGGAATATATCTGATAGACCAGCCAATATTATTATTATGATACATACACACTCTCTTCATATCAGCATTCTCGAAGGCCAACGCTAGCTTACTCGCAACTCGGTGCTGTTAGCGCAGCAGTCCAGTTACCTTCCAGCCAGTGTAGCATTGAGCAGTAGTGTTAGCGAAGGCCAATGCTAGCTTACCCATGACTCAGTGCTGTTAGCGCAGCAGTTCAGTTACCTTCCAGACGGTGTTCATCAATAGTGTTAGCAAAGGCCAATGATAGCGCAGTCAAGCCAGTGCTACCAAGAGCTCCTAGTACAGGCTAATGACCGAGTAACTAAGATTTCTGTCTCCAGACTCTTCTTCCACACATGCTTGCTACAGTATTTTTCACTCATACTTAAGTATTCATTTCCCTGTGTAATTTACTTACTTACTTTTAAAATGAGCATCAACAACTATACACAATGGAGCGAACTGGCAGCCAAAATTCTCTCAAAATCTTCTGTATTTAATGAAGCAAACCTGCTGGCCATGTTTGTTTACAAATTGTCACAGTCACTTGCGAGTGCAGAAGTTTTACGTTTCCGACATGTGACGTTGTGTTGTTTTGACAATGTGCAATATTGTAACAATATTGCACGCTCATTCTCCATTGGGGAGAGTGGTGTAATACATGTAGGATAAGAGATATGCAAACAATATTACATGCTATTAAACCAAATTAATGAAACCTTATAGAAGGGAATAGAACACATGTTTTTATTCGATCGAAAAAGTGTCCGGTATGTAAATTTTTCATATCAAATGAATACCAAAATTCACAACTAAAAATAACCTAGAATAATCTCTGTACTTTTATCCTAATACAACTGTGATGTTTTATTAATACGTGTCCAAAGTTAAAATGCCTCTATGGCCTCTTAGCTTCACAACTAGCTAGCCAGCTATTTATCAGTTAGTAAACTGGGTGGGATTTCAGTACTGGGGTCTTGATTGACATGAATCAGGTTTATGCAGATGTTCCGAGAAGGCATTTGCTTTAAATTGACACTGCCTTCATCAACAGGTTTATCCCAAACATCAATCTACACCCAGTGGCCACGTTAATAGGAACTTGTTGAGTGGAACCCAATGTGGTTTACTGCTGTTGCATGCTGAGATGCTTTTCTGCTCACCGCGGTTATAAAGAGTTGCTATGAGTTACTATATCCTTCCTGGCAAAAATGCTCAAACCAATCTGTCCATCTTCCTCTAACCTCTCTTATCAACAAGGCATTTGTTTCCACCCACAGAACTGTCACTCACTCACTCAGTGTTTTTTGTTTTTAGCACCATTCTGTGTGGAGACTGTGGTGTGTGTGAAAACTCCAGGAGATCAGGAGCAGTTTCTGAAATACTCAAACCAGTCCATCTGGCTCAAACCAACAGCCATGCCACAGTGAAAGAAAGTCACACTTTGAGATCACAATTTTTCCCAATCAGATGTTTGAACGACATGAACATTAACCGAAGCTCTTGATTTGTGTCTGCATGATTTGATGCATTGTGCTGCTGTCAATGTCAAGGAATCGACTGATTAGAGAACTGCATCAAACAGCAGGTGGATGGGTGTTCCTAATAAAGTGGCCCGTGAGTTTATATATTTGGAATTAAACGTTTAAGAGGAGGAGACTCCTCCTTAAAAGCATGATTTTACGTTAAATGGAAATTTTTAACTAATATTGATCCAGTTTGGGGGCGGCACGGTGGTGTCGTGGTTAGCGCTGTCGCCTCACAGCGAGAAGGTCCGGGTTCGAGCCCCGTGGCCGGCGAGGGCCTTTCTGTGCGGAGTTTGCATGTTCTCCCCATGTCCGCGTGGGTTTCCTCCGGGTGCTCCGGTTTCCCCCACAGTCCAAAGACATGCAGGTTAGGTTAACTGGTGTCTCTAAATTGACCGTAGGTGTGAATGTGAGTGTGAATGGTTGTCTGTGTCTATGTGTCAGCCCTGTGATGACCTGGCGACTTGTCCAGGGTGTACCCCGCCTTTCGCCCGTAGTCAGCTGGGATAGGCTCCAGCTTGCCTGCGACCCTGTAGAAGGATAAAGCGGCTACAGATAATGAGATGAGATGAGATGATCCAGTTTGCCTCGATGAGGAACTTCATGAGAACTTCCATGACATTGTCTGAGAAGGAGGAATGTTTGTTCTCTCTGCTGTTGTCATAAAATACAACTATAAGAAGATTAGAAGTGCCAAGTTTGCAATAATTTTAGTCGTGCTTAGGAAGGCTATTCTGCAAATCAGTCAAAAAAAGAACTTATACCATAGCGCTGTTGAATTCTCAAACCGGGATTGGTTAGAAAGTCTATAACAGCAGTACTGACAGTATTTGTTGCTGCAAGGTTTATGTTAATGTTCTAGTATGTTATCATTTCTATATTAACAGCTTTCATGTCTACGTGAACTTCTATGATGGATGCTCCACATGAACACATATTTTAAAAACGTCCGTAATTGTTGATATAGTGACGTGTTCTGATTGTTCATTTGGTTTTTATGGAAGGAGTCTCCAGTGCCAGTGAGTTGTAGTCAAAGTTATTCAAGTTAAAGCAGTTTCTTTCACTTTTCCAACACAGGAAAGTCTTCAGATTTCTTCAGTAACATGACAAGCTGCATTATTCTTAATGCGACACCTATGTTGCTAAGTGGCGGGTGGTGTAGTGGTTAGCACTGTCGCCTCACAGCAAGAAGGTTCTGGGTTTGAGCCCAGTGGCTGACGGGGGCCTTTCTGTGTGGAGTTTGCATGTTCTCCCCATGTCCGCGTGGGTTTCCTCCAGGTGCTCCGGTTTCCCCAACAGTCCAAAGACATGCAGGTTAGGCTAATTGGTGGCTCTAAATTGACCGTAGATGTGAGTGTGAATGGTTGTTTGTCTCTATGTATCAGCCCTGTGATGATCTGGCGACATGTCCAGGGTGTACCCCGCCTCTCACCCATAGTCAGCTGGGATAGGCTCCAGCTTGCCTGCAACCCTGCACAGGATAAGTGGTGATTGATGGATATGTTGCTAAGTGATAACACATACTAACTTGCTTAACATACTAACTCCACAATGTTAACCGTAACTATAAATGAATAAAAAGTACAACTTGTCATTATTTAAGGAATAAAAAAAAAATGCAATCAGTGGCAAATTGCTGTCATACACTCACCAGCCACTATATTAAGAACACCCATACACCTGCTGTTTTATGCATTGCATTACATTACGTTAATGGCATTTAGCAGACGCTTTTATCCAGAGCGACATACAACACACCCAGAACAGCCTGGGGAGGAGTTGGGGGTTAGATGCCTTGCTCAAAGGCACTTTAGCTATTCCAAGGAATCAAACCTATGACCTTTTGGTTCCTGAAGCTGTTTCTCTAACTTTATGCAGTTCTCTAATCAGCTAATCCCTTGACAGCAGCACAATACATAAAATCATGCAGATACAAATCAAAAGCTTCAGTTAATGTTCACTTCAAACATCAGAATGGAAAAAATTGTGATCTCACTGTGGCATGGGTGTTGGTTTGAGCCAGATGGACTGGCTTGGGTATTTCAGAAACTGCTCCTGGTCTCCTGGGGTTTTCACACATAACAGTCTCTCGAGTTTTCACAGAATGGTGTGAAAAACAAAAAACATCGAGTGAGTGACAGTTCGGTGGGTGGAAACAAATGCCTTGTTGATAAAAGAGATCAGAGGGAAATGGACTGTGCTGAGTTTCCCAAAAGCATCGTGGCACAAAGATCATCGTTAAATGGTCGAGGAAGTAGCACAATGAACACTCTCTCTCCTAGTTAAGATGATTTTAGCATAAAGAGGCTTTTGGGAAACCCACCACAGAATCGTTTGAGCTGCCAGGAAGGATATAGTAACTCATAGCAACTCTTTACAACCGTGGTGAGCAGAAAAGCATCTCAGCATGCAACAGCAAAAGAACACATTGGGTTCCACTCCTGCAGCCAAGAACAGGGATCTTAGAATCAAGAACAAGTTCCTATTAAAGTAGCCGGTGAGTGTATAAGAGGAATAGACACGACAAGTGCTGTTATTGAAAATGAATCAAATTTGCATTGATAAATTCAACATGTCGATTATTTTCAGCATCATAACAATACAGTCCTAAGTGTTTTAGTCCTTACACATTTCAAAAAACGATCAATGCCATCAGGTCCCTACTGGAAAATGCGGTTGAACTAATAGCTTTGCTAATTGCTGTAGTAATGTTACATAGTGAACATCTCACCGCCTGAAATATCCAACGGTAAGCAAGCAGCTGTACATATAACAGCATTGCATTTTTACCAGGGACAAGATAAAAACGTTATAAATAACAGTTCCAATCTCCGTTTCCCAATCTACCATGGCATGCTATGCCCTAAAACACATCTTCCCATCTGTCTCCAGTATGTTAAACTATTGCCCGAACCCCAGTGTTTGTGCAGGCCCTCCAGCTGCCAGCGTTGCACTGCGAGTCACTCAAGATAAAGACAAAAGGGCTGATGTTTGCTGTTTCTTTCCCCTGTTTCTCGACGCCCAATTTAGCAGAGAGCCGTTTAAGCGCCGCTGTCCTGGGCGGAACAGCACGAGGGGAGAAGTGGGCCGTCTGCTCGCTGTCACTCGCTGTTGTTACGACAGCGCGCCACAGTACCTGAGGGAAAGCCAGTCTTTCAGTTGGACGTCAGGAACAAATAAATGCTGGCCAGCTGTGGCATGAGCCCACAGCAGTTTACGTCCAAATAATCCTCCTGTCATTAGTGTAGCTTAGCCTGAGGGTACTTCCTGTCCCTTGATCCTTCAGTGCAGTTCCTTGACTCGCAATGACACTGCTCCACTGTTCCAGGCTGTCTGAGATCTTCCGTGTCTTAAACAGACGCAATACAGGTCAAAAAATGTAATGTCATAGAATTACACTATAAAGTTCTCTCTTTAAAACTCAAATTTTATTTATTTATTTATTTAGAAGTGGTGGAACTCACAAATCACCATTATCTTATCCTGTAAGTCATATTTATTGTCGAGTTATTGGTCTGCTTGACTGCTCACTTGAATGGAAATGGTTTAATCCAAAAGCCCAATATAACCAAAAAACAAGTCATCTTGAAAAATATCACCTCGGACCTAATGTATTCTGTGGTTGAAAACTTCTGGAGTATTATGTGTTGCCCCATGGGATTTTTGTACCAGATGCTCTGTTTACAGAATGCATAGAAATGGCATGTGATATTTATTCTACCCCCGCTCCGGGGGGGGGGGATACTGGTTTACCTCTGTCCGTCTGTCCAACCGTCCGTATCTCCATCTATCCAAAACACCCTTTTTCTCAGCAACTACAAATCACAACTGCTTGATATTTGGCACTGAGCTTCAGCTTGAGGTTCGATACCATGTACACCATTTTCAGGTCTGTCACACATCAACTTCCTGTTTACTGACTGAATGTATTTACGAAACATATAGCATGGATTTATAAAATTTTCACAACGCTTTTCTCAGAAACTATGAATCACAGCTGCTTGATATTTGGTGCCAAGCTTCAGCTTGGGGTTCTATACCGTGTATACTGTTTTCAGGTCTGTCGCACATCGACTTCCTGTTTACCGACTGAATGTATTTACGAAACATATAGGGTGGATTCTGACGGTATTTCAAGAAGCAAAATGCTATTTCAAAATGACAGTTTATCAGGATGCTGTTTGAAATCCCTGGGGAGAGATACTGCTCTTTACTTACTTGTTTCAGGGTTAATTATTTGTTGAAGTCAACATTCATAATAAGTGTCCTATTCCTTCAGTTGCTTGCATTCTGATATAAGCGAGAGTGGGGGGATACGTAAGTGAGTAGTAGCTCACAGTTGATCTTGTTTGCACCGTTTTCACAGGCTGATCCAGTAACTATCAACGAATAATCACCTCAATAGCGCCCCTACAGGATACATTTACCACTTTTAACATCATCCATGACTGTGTTGGACTGAGGCTGGTTCTAGAGGACTTGAGACAGGGACTCATTTTAAATGACTACCGTTACTGTCCAGAACCGGAAATGAGTCAACACTTGACTCGACAGTGTCCATTCATAGTCTATGTACTGACTGATTCGGAGTCCTGGTCTCCATGTCTTCTTTCAACGCTGCATGTTCAGAGGTTAGAAAGAACAAAAACACATTTTATGACTGACTATCTTGTATCAACAACAGTTCTAGCTTTGTTGGTAACATTTTGTCCAGGTTAAAGTTGGTCCCATGTTAGAAACAGAGTATCAGCGACCAATATTCTGACATAATTGGCACAGTGCAAAAATGAATTTGGCATGGTGCCAACCAATCAATGAGGCACCAATTAAATTATCTATCTCTTGGATTTTCTGAGTAGGCAAAGATTTATGAAGGGGGGTTTCCACATTGACTGCAAGCCCTTTGGTGGCTATAGAGACCAATTCAGGATGAACAGGTCCGACCACGGAGCCTATACATGAGGGATTGATCCATGTTGGGTGTTGAGGCTTCTCTATCCTTCCACTTCCTCCTTTTCTCAGAAAGGCTGTCACATCTGTCGGCTTCGAAAGAGGAGACAGCTTGGTGAATGGTGCATCTCCAGTCATCGCAGTCAGCAGCCAGGACAGACCACCATCGGAGATCGATCTGACAGGAGCTGAGAGACTTCTTCAGGCAGTCTTTATACCTCTTCTTTGGGGCCCCTGTGTTACGGTGCCCAGAGGCCAGCTCTCCATACAGCACAATCTTGGGTAGACAGTGGTCCTCCATTCTTGAGATGTGTCCTGCCAATTGTAGTTGTGGTTTTAGGAGCATGGCTTCGATGCTGCTTACCTCTGCCTGTTCGAGGACTTCAGTGTTGGTGACAAAATCATGCCAGTAGATGTTTAGGATGGAGCGGAGGCAGCGCTGGTGGAAGCACTCAAGGAGTCGTAGATAGCGATGGTAGATGACACATGACTCCGCACCATATAGGAGCATGGTCACTACAACTGCTCGGCATACGCCGATCTTTGTACATTTTTTTTTCAGATTCCTGTTTAGATTCCTATCACTGTTTTGCAAATCCATCATAAAAGTAATGTCATTCTGGTACACTTTAGACCTAGCTGAAACATCATGTATATCATGGACATTTTGAAGGCCAAATTTCTGCCTGGAAAATGGATCATTTTGGGTTGCATGCACATCAGTAACTTCCTTTGGTCCAATTTCATTTTGGTTTGTATTTCCTGCATATGGAGCCTCGGTAGTATAATGCAGCAGGTATAACTCAAAATCCATAATCTGATATAAAAATCTGGTGGACTGACACATATAGCCATCCATCCAACATCTATACCACTTATCTGTCAGGGTCACAGAGGAAGCTGGAGCCAATCTCAAGTGACAGGCAGGGTACACCAAACTGTCTCAGGGCTAACACAGAGACAAACAACCATTCACACTGAGGGGTAATTTGGAGTTGCCAGTTGATCTAATCCAGCTGTCTTTGGACTGTGGGAGGAATCCTGAGCACTTGGAAAAAGCCCACATAGGCAAAGGGAGAACATGCAAACTCCACCCAGAAAGGCCCCAGTCGGCCGCAAGGTTCAAACCCAGAACCTTCTTGCTGTGAGGCGACAGAACTAACCACTTTACCACCTGTAAAAACCCTATTGAGTATAAATACACAGGTGATTATAGATAATCACATTTGCTGATTGGTCGAGAGATTTGGATTATTTCTTGATAATCACCTCGAGCGACCCGGCAAAATGTCGTCCAATTGCTTCGTCACTGTAAGTGAGGAAGAATTACAAATGATGAAAGAAAATGCTGTTCCTAAAAGCACTAAAGATGCTATTTGGTCTAAAACTATTCAAAGATGGGATTGTGATATATTTTATCTGTTTCAAAACAAAGTATTTTATGTGACTCGGCGTAGATAAGTGACACAAGTCTGCACCGTGACGTTATTACATTTGCATGCCGCTTTTGAAGATTGAAGTAAATGATTTTTTTAAACATGATTTTTTTTTTTTAAATAATCACCTGTGTGTTTATACTAAAACAGTTATTTGCCTCAGGCTCAGTGAATGTCGGTGAATAATAACTGAGGTGATATTCACTTCACCTTCACCTTCTTATTGTAAATATTTAAGCCATCAGCCTAATATTTAAATAGTTGGATTACATTTATAAAATAATATTTTCCTAAATTATTTAGGCATACAGTTAGGTCCATAAATATTTGGACAGAGACAACATTTTTCTAATTTTGGTTCTGTACATTACCACAATGAATTTTGAACAAAACAATTCAGATGCAGTTGAAGTTCAGACTTTCAGCTTTAATTCAGTGGGTTGAACAAAATGATTGCATAAAAATGTGAGGAACTAAAGCATTTTTTAAACACAATTCCTTCATTTCAGGGGCTCAAAAGTAATTGGACAAATTAAATAATTGTAAATAAAATGTTCATTTCTAATACTTGGTTGAAAACCCTTTGTTGGCAATGACTGCCTGAAGTCTTGAACTCATGGACATCACCAGACGCTGTGTTTCCTCCTTTTTAATGCTCTGCCAGGCCTTTACTGCAGCAGTTTTCAGTTGCTGTTTGTTTGTGGGTCTTTCTGTCTGAAGTTTAGTCTTTAACAAGTGAAATGCATGCTCAATTGGGTTGAGATCAGGTGACTGACTTGGCCATTCAAGAATATTCCACTTCTTTGCTTTAATAAACTCCTGGGTTGCTTTGGCTTTATGTTTCGGGTCATTGTCCATCTGTATTATGAAACGCCGACCAATCACTTTGGCTGCATTTGAGCACACAGTATGTCTCTGAATACCTCAGAATTCATCCGGCTGCTTCTGTCCTGTGTCACATCATCAATAAACACTAGTGACCCAGTGCCACTGGCAGCCATGCATGCCCAAGCCATCACACTGCCTCCGCCGTGTTTTACAGATGATGCGGTATGCTTTGAATCATGAGCTGTACCACGCCTTCGCCATACTTTTTTCTTTCCATCATTCTGGTAGAGGTTGATCTTGGTTTCATCTGTCCAAAGAATGTTCTTCCAGAACTGTGCTGGCTTTTTTAGATGTTTTTTAGCAAAGTCCAGTCTAGCCTTTTTATTCTTGAGGCTTATGAGTGGCTTGCACCGTGCAGTGAACCCTCTGTATTCACTTTCATACAGTCTTCTCTTTATGGTAGATTTGGATATTGATATGCCTACCTCCTGGAGAGTGTTGTTCACTTGGTTGGCTGTTGTGAAGGGGTTTCTCTTCACCATGGAAATTATTCTGCGATCATCCACCACTGTTGTCTTCTGTGGGCATCCAGGTCTTTTTGCATTGATGAGTTCACCAGTGCTTTCTTTCTTTCTCAGGATGTACCAAACTGTAGATTTTGCCACTCCTAATATTGTAGCAATTTCTCGGATGGGTTTTTTCTGTTTTCGCAGCTTAAGGATGGCTTGTTTCACCTGCATGGAGAGCTCCTTTGACCGCATGTTTTCTTCACAGCAAAATCTTCCAAATGCAAGCACCACACCTCAAATCAACTCCAGGCCTTTTATCTGCTTAATTGAGAATGACATAATGAAGGAATTGCCCACACCTGCCCATGAAATAGCTTTTGAGTCAATTGTCCAATTACTTTTGGTCCCTTTAAAAACAGGGTGGCACATGTTAAAGAGCTGAAACTCCTAAACCCTTCATCCAATTTTAATGCGGATACCCTCAAATGAAAGCTGAAAGTCTGGACTTTATGTTCATGCCCATTATATAACTATAACCTGAATATGTTTCAGTAAACAGGTAAAAAAACAAAATTTGTGTCAGTGTCCAAATATATGGACCTAACCGTAGATTGTCTCACCAGTGTTATTGTGCATAAATAATAATAAAATATTATATTATTTAAAATTCTTGCCAAAGAAATCTGTCAACATATAGAAGAAGCAAACTTGTGTGTGTGTGTGTGTGTGTGTGTGTGTGTGTGTGTGTGTGTGTGTGTGTGTAGTTTGGACACACCTTCTAATTCAGTGCAATGCAAATATAATTGAGTAATGAAGTTCTCAATCTCAGAGCCAACTCAACTTACATAATATATAAATCTAGCAGGTTACCCGGCGTTGCCCAGGTTTTGCAAAATTCTGGGTTGCCCCCAGACTTCTATGTCAAATTTGGTGAAGATCCATTGAGAAATGGTGACATTAACCCAAGATAAACAAAAATCCAAACATCCACCACCCAGGGGCCCACCAGGGACTCCCTGGGGTCCAAATATGGAATTTCTGAGTTCTGCCAAATTGTGGCTATCTCCTGTACCTACGTGCCAAGTTTAGTGAGGATCTGTCGAGAGTTTGTGTTGATAAATGTAACATGAAAGGCATTGAGGGAAGGGGTGGGTGGATGTTGTGCCCCTCAGGGACCTCCCTGGGGTCCGTACATGAATTTTGTTTATATCTGCAAAATTCCAGGTCATCCCTGAACCTACTTGCCAAATTTGGTGAAAATCCATTGAGAAATGGCGACATTCACTAAAGACAAATAAACAAACAAACAAACTTTGCCGCTTATTATATAGATAAGTAAGTACTGTAGTAAGATAGTAGTATGGAAATAAAAATGAATGTTCTCATAAGAATACAGTCAATCATGCTTTAATTACTGCTTGAATTATTTTACTTTTTCATTCAATTTTTGCATTTTTTTAAAATACCTGTTACCAAAAATTCAGATATATTTGGTTGAGATGGCACCAATATGCGACCCAAGATCAGTATCCCATCCTGTATCAAATACAAAAGACCAGAATTGGATTTGGAAAAGATTTTATTTGAAACTGGAAAAAAAAAAAGTCTCCATATAAAAATTAGTCATGATTGTATTTTCTTTTTTTTGAATTAGGATTGATTTTTATTCTATTTATACTTTATTATATTTATTACATTTTCAAAGTAAATAAGCTGCAGTTTTGTGTAAGGGTCATGTTTTTAATGCATTTTCCCCCTGTCATTTCCAAGTGCTTCAGTGATTAAAATCTTTTTAAAATTAAGTAAAAAAAAAATACCTGATGGTTATCATCAGGCTTGTAGTACTCGAGTCTGACTTGTGCCCTAATTTTAAGGACTCGTGACTTGACTTGGACTTGAGCACTGATGACTCAGACTCGGACTTGTACATTAACTGCATTCGGACTCGTAAATTGGAGACAAGGACTCAGATTTTTTTCTTTATTTTTTGTAACATATAATAATTTGGCATAAGATATTTATATCTGCATTAATTTTTATACTAATTTCATGCAAGAGTGTCACACCTGCGTGGCTTGGCATGTGCATCAGATAGACTCTTGGGCGTTCCGGACAGCGCACGTGCCAAGCAGACTCTCGCGCTGTGCCACAAACGACTTGCACCTGCACAGGATTAAGGTGCAATCAGCGCACCGATATAAAAACTGTGAAAACACACTTACTTTGTGAAGTATTGAGTTGCGTTGCTGACACGTTACCGAGCCTTATTTCCTTGTTTGGTTTCTTGATCCCTGATTTCCTGTTTCTCGTCTTTGATTCTGCAGAGTCTACGATAGCCTGTTTGTGCCTCGCTCGACCTGTTGCCTGTTTCCCCATTTTACAATTTTGCCTGCTGTTCTGGATTGTTTACCTGTCTTCGCTTGTATTAATAAACACACCTTCTGCACTTACATCCGTCTCCCAACCATCTCTGACAGAATACTTCGCACTCCCTGATAAAGAGAAGCACATTCACCTGTTCATACATCATGTTCAGGAACAAACTAATGGTGAAATAGTGAAACAGCCATCGTCAAATGGTCCAGTTGGAGTCTTGTTCTCGGACTCGACTCAGATTAGGAGTGGACTCGACTCAAAATTTTTTAATGACTTGGACTTGACTCAGACCTGAACACTGGGGACTTGAACTCAAGGTATAGTGACTCGACTACAATACTGGTTATCATTGTTGGCTGATACTTAAAGTTTCAGGATCAGTGTCGGTACTGGGAAAGGATAAATTGGTATGTTAGAGAGGGGTGCACCAAAGTCTTTAAGGTTTAGATAATTACAAATGACAGTGTTACAGAATAACAGAATAACTGTAGATGGTTTTTGGATGTCTCAGTATGCCAGTATCATCTCATTCATCTCATCTCATTATCTCTAGCCGCTTTATCCTTCTACAGGGTCGCAGGCAAGCTGGAGCCTATCCCAGCTGACTATGGGCGAAAGGCGGGGTACACCCTGGACAAGTCGCCAGGTCATCACAGGGCTGACACATAGACACAGACAACCATTCACACTCACATTCACACCTACGGTCAATTTAGAGTCACCAGTTAACCTAACCTGCATGTCTTTGGACTGTGGGGGAAACCGGAGCACCCGGAGGAAACCCACGCGGACAACATGCAAACTCCGCACAGAAAGGCCCTCGCCGGCCCCGGGGCTCGAACCCAGGACCTTCTTGCTGTGAGGCGACAGCGCTAACCACTACACCACTGTGCCGCCCTGCCAGTATCATGGTACCCAATATTGTTATAATGGTCATTTGAAATAATCTCAGTATAGAAAATTGAATCTTTTGAAAAACATCTCATCTCATTATCTCTAGCCGCTTTATCCTGTTCTACAGGGTCGCAGGCAAGCTGGAGCCTATCCCCGCTGACTACGCGAAAGGCGGGGTACACCCTGGACAAGTCGCCAGGTCATCACAGGGCTGACACATAGACACAGACAACCATTCACACTCACATTCACACCTACGGTCAATTTAGAGTCACCAGTTAACCTAACCTGCATGTCTTTGGACTGTGGGGGAAACCGGAGAACCCGGAGGAAACCCACGCGGACACGGGGAGAACATGCAAACTCCGCACAGAAAGGCCCTCGCCGGCTACGGGGCTCGAACCCGGACCTTCTTGCTGTGAGGCGACAGCGCTAACCACTACACCACCGTGCTACCCTTGAAAAACATATAAAATGAAAATATAAGAATAATCACAGATTCTTTTAGCAAACCTCTTTAAAAATATTTTTGTAATTTTCAACAATTGTTAAACCTTGATGGTGTTTAATGTTCTCTCTCTCTCTCTCGCTCTCATTTTTAAAAAATATGTTGTTAAGTCCGATTTCACTTCCTCTTGCTACTAGTTTATGACCTTTGTTTTCAGAACCACGTCTTTTACCTTAAACCACTTTTCCGCTTATGACATGTAAAACTTGGCAAACGTTTTCTTGATCCTAAACCACACCACTCTGCAATTCACAGAGCAAACATTCTCTCTTCTGTAGATTACATCCTGCCAGACTTTTCACAATCCATTAGGCTCTGGAGGAACATCAGAGAGGAATGGAGATGGGCTGGAATTCCAGCTGGACGCAGATGTCTGCTTCTCAAAGTGAAGGTAGGGGGTAGTGCACATGACCTGAAATCTGACAATTAGCATCCACCATGTGACACCTCTCACGGGGCTTGTTTGATAGAGTCCAAAAAAAAAAGCTAAAGCTCATACCACTCTTTTCAAAACATCAACACAGGATGAAACTTTGCCTGAGTGAATAATTCATCCAGTCTCATGTCTGGGATTTTTATTAACACGTGTTATGTTGAATTAATGTTAATGGAGGGGTTTCTCAGGCAAGACATGCAAAAAAATCTTCATATACTTGCTTCCTGTGGCATTGCTTTTTATTTAAACAATGATATAAAAAAGGAAGTGACTGTATTCAGAAGTTGGAGTTCAAATTGGGAATAATTTTAGCATGACTTCTAGCTTTACAGTACAGTTCCTCCTTAAAACTTAAAAAAAAAACTAGAAGGGCATTCAGTAGAGTGCATACCTCCACCAAGCTACATACAGTATCACCAACATCAAAATCAAATCACTGGAACCTCGGATAATACTAAAGCTGCACACCAAATTTCATCCAAATCCGTTCACTACATTTTGAGTTCGTCAAGTTTATTTGTATAGCACTTTTAACAAAAGACATTGTCGCAAAGCAGCCTTACAGAAAATTAATGACTTTAAACATGAGCTAATTTTTACCTAATTTATCCCCAATGAGCAAGCCTGTGGCGACAGTGGCAAAGAAAACTCCCTCAGACAATACGAGGAAGAAAACTTGAGAGGAACCAGACTCAAGGGAACCCATCCTCATCTGAGTGATAATGGATAGCATGATTATAAATAACTCGCTTCTGTAACTCTGTCCTATATAATCACAAAGTATAACTGTGAAACCAGGAAATTCATTATAGTTTTAGCATGAAGTCTGTTTTGTTGACATTATCAGTCGTTCATTGATGGAGACTTGAGTGCAAAACTGTTCATGACAATTGCAATCCTAAAGTTAGCAAGTCAACTGTAGTCCTCAAGCATCATAGCAAAGCTGTAAGTGTCCAGAGAATCTTCTAAGTGCGACTTTCAACTGTGCATATGGGGCCGTCCTCCACAGGAACAATGTGATGAGACTCCAGCTAGAAGTAGGGCATCAGGATGGATCAGGCAGGTCCGAGGAGCAGAAGAGGTCAGCATCACTGGTGTCTCAGGATCAACATGTAACTTGACAGACAAGGAATGGACAGAGGGAACAGATGAGGGGGGGAACATAGGTTGTTAGGTATGCCCAATGTCACCTAAAGAGTAAGAAAGTAAAGAGTAAGTAAGTTAGGTTGGGAAGAGACTAGAAAATTCCTGGATTCGCATACATATCCGGATTTGCATCAAAATCTTATCAATTGTTCCTTGGCCCATCTTTCATCAAAATCCATTCACTACTTTTTCAGTTACACTGGGAACAAACAAACAGAGGTGAAAACATAACCTCCTCAGCAGTGGCTGGTCAGTAGGGGGCGCCAGGGTGCAGGCTCCCTTCCAATTTTCCACATGAGAGACTACGTGATATTAAACATAAAATAATTAAGTACAAGTATTTATTAAGTCAAAATTGTTGACTCATCCTAGTTCAGCCTGTATCCATCTAATTATTTTAACCCATTTTGAAACTGTATTTATTTAAATTTGATGTGAACATCTACACTTCCTGTATACTTCCAGCCAAATGAGTGGCTACACAAACTTTTGGAGATCAGGTGACCTGAAACTGCATTTTAATTGGCAGATTCAACATTTGGCCTGGGGTGGAGCAAAGTGCACCCTGGACACACCTTCTTTTATTGCAGCCAACTGGAATTGTCTTTAAAAAAAAATTTCCTCCACGTGATTGTTTCCTCCACATGATTTTACAAACCTTCATATTTGCGGCTGTCACTCACTGCTGCTCATGACACTGGAGCTTTCACAAGATGGCAAGTTCAAGTGAACCCGCAGCGAAAGAAGATACTGTTATTTCTTGACAGAAATGTCCTTTTATATGGTGTACACTGGAAGAAAAAATAGACTAAAGGAGCTTGGACCAGACCAGCCCAGTTTAAACATTGAGAGGGAGGTGATTGAGGGCGGGCTTACACTCGAGGTTCCTCCCACTCCTGTTATGACAAACGGAGCTGCGAGCTGGAGAGATGATGATGATGACGATGAAGAATGTGATCATGTAGATTTTGTAGATCATATTTAATGGCATGCATTCTTTCATCCTATCTTTTTTGGCTTCTTTAAATAAAGGCTTTCCTCATAATGTAAATATCTCTTAAAACAAATGAAATAAAAACTCAACTAAGACTAGGCCTTAATTCCTCAAAAATAAAAACCAAATGAAAACTACTTATGCACTCCTAAAACTAGACTGAAATGAAAAACCAAACTGAAAGACTCAACGAGACCGTCAATGACGGCGTAGCTCACTCCGGCCCCGTCTAGTCCAGAAGGAACGATCTAAAGTGGGCCACCTTCCTTGCACAATAAATGTTGCAAGCTATATAGACTATATACAAGCTATATATAGAAGCTATATACACCCTAGAAATACCGACCTATTTGCCAGAAAGAATCCAAAACGGCGAGGAGTTGACAAAGGAGCGATTTTTGTTGAACTGCTTAATTAGTCCATAACTTCATTAATAATTATAATTAAGCAAATCTGGATAGAAGTTATATACACCCTAGGTACTCCGACCTTTATGCCAAAAAGAATCAAAATCGGTGTAGAATTGAGGGAGAAGAAGCGATTTGTGTGGAAACTGCTCATTAGGGATTAATTAGTCCATATCTTCATTATTAATTGCAATTATGCAAATTTGGCACCCCAGGCTGATCTACCTTCCTGCCAAAAAGAATAAAAATTGGTGAAGAATTGAGAGAGAAGAAGCGACTTTCGTTAAATGTGGATGACGGATGACAGACAGATGACGGACAACACATCAGCTCATCGCCTGTTGGCCGGATGAGCTAATAATAAAAACGAATGAAAATTTAAAAACTATGATAACTCCGGCCCTAATACTGCACCCACCCAATTTTTTTTAGCACCAGCTCCCATTGAACTTCCAACAAAGTTTGCGAAGGTCATTATGTATGGTATGTAGTATATATTTATTTTTGTAATTAAATATTTATATAGATATTTATGAAGTGTATACAGTGGTGCGTGAAAGTTTGTGAACCCTTTAGAATTTTCTATATTTCTGCATAAATATGACCTAAAACATCATCAGATTTTCACACAAGTCCTAAAAGTAGATAAAGAGAACCCAGTTAAACAAATGAGACAAAAATATTATACTTGGTCATTTATTTATTGAGGAAAATGATCCGATATTACAGATCTGTGAGTGGCAAAAGTATGTGAATCTTTGCTTTCAGTATCTGGTGTGACCCCCTTGTGCAGCAATAACTGCAACTAAACGTTTGCGGTAACTGTTGATCAGTCCTGCACACCGGCTTGGAGGAATTTTAGCCCATTCCTCCGTACAGAACAGCTTCAACTCTGGGATGTTGGTGGGTTTCCTCACATGAACTGCTCGCTTCAGGTCCTTCCACAACTTTTCCATTGGATTAAGGTCAGGGCTTTGACTTGGCCATTCCAAAACATTAACTTTATTCTTCTTTAACCATTCTTTGGTCGAACAACTTGTGTGCTTAGGGTCGTTGTCTTGCTGCATGACCCACCTTCTCTTGAGATTCAGTTCATGGACAGATGTCCTGACATTTTCCTTTAGAATTCGCTGGTATAATTCAGAATTCATTGTTCCATCAATGATGGCAAGCCGTCCTGGCCCAGATGCAGCAAAACAGGCCCAAACCATGATACTACCACCACCATGTTTCACAGATGGGATAAGGTTCTTATGCTGGAATGCAGTGTTTTCCTTTCTCCAAACATAATGCTTCTCATTAAAATCAAAAAGTTCTATTCTTGTCTCATTCGTCCACAAAACATTTTTCCAATAGCCTTCTGGCTTGTCCATGTGAGCTTTAGCAAACTGCAGACGAGCAGCAATGTTCTTTTTGGACAGCAGTGGCTTTCTCCTTGCAACCCTGCCATGCACACCATTGTTGTTCAGTGTTCTCCTGAGGATGGACTCATGAACATTAACATTAGCCAATGTGAGAGAGGCCTTCAGTTATTTAGAAGTTACCCTGGGGTCCTTTGTGACCTCGACGACTATTACACACCTTGCTCTTGGAGTGATCATTGTTGGTCGACCACTCCTGGGGACGGTAACAATGGTCTTGAATTTCCTCCATTTGTACACAATCTGTCTGACTGTGGATTGGTGGAGTCCAAACTTTTTAGAGATGGTTTTGTAACCTTTTCCAGCCTGATGAGCATCAACAATGCTTTTTCTGAGGTCCTCAGAAATCTCCTTTGTTCGTTCCATGATACACTTCCACAAACGTGTTGTGAAGATCAGACTTTGATAGATCCCTGTTCTTTAAATAAAACAGGGTGCCCACTCACACCTGATTGTCATCCCATTGATTGAAAACAGCTGACTCGAATTTCACCTTCAAATTAACTGCTAATCCTAGAGGTTCACATACTTTTGCCACTCACGGATATGTAATATTGGATCATTGTCCTCAGTAAATAAATGACCAAGTATAATATTTTTGTCTCATTTGTTTAACTGGGTTCTCTTTATCTACTTTTAGGACTTGTGTGAAAATCTGATGATGTTTTAGGTCATATTTATGCAGAAATATAGAAAATTCTAAAGGGTTCACAAACTTCCAAGCACCACTGTATATATATATGGTATGTAGTATATAATTTTGTAATTGTATATTTATATAGATATTCATGAAGTGTGTATATATATATATATATATATATATATATATATATATATATATATATATATATATGGTGTATATACTTTTATAGGTGTATTAATGTAGTTTGGATTTCGGGGTAGTTAAAAATGGGTGGGAAATTAAAAAAGTATTGTACTTCTTCCCACTCCTTTTTCGAACAATGTGCGGTGTATTGTAATGTCTTAGCTCTTTATGTTATTTCATTTAGTTATTTTTTGTCACTTTCTCGTTGTCTTTCTTTTGTATACAAATAGTTACATACATTTTTTTATACATGTTCGAAATAAAAATAAATTCATTCATTCATTCATTCATTATGTGTGAAATACAATATGGTGCCTTTGCATTATGTGTTTTTCACTTACAACTAAACAGGACCTAAAGCACATAACTAGCTAGTTCAGGATTTTGGATGATTTTAGATGATTAGCTCAATTTCCAAATGTTTTGACTGATGTCCTAAATTTGGGATCAAGGAAAACTGTGTATGTTTAATTTTTCCCTGAATATTGCGAAGCTTCAAAATTGTGAAAATACTCCTGGAAATATTTTACTCCTTGCGCTTGCATGGATATGAACAGTGTTGGGTTTCATTAACAGCGCTACTTTTGGAAATTGTTCAAGTTTGACTGTGAGATGTTCAATGAAATGTGAAATTAGCGCTCAAGTTGGATTTTTTTTTTTTGACCAGATGGCTTGACTTGTTTTGCATCATCAATACAAAACGAGGAATTTCAATACATAGTTGTCTTTGCCACTAGCTTCAGCTGTAGCATTTCTGCTTGGGTTTTGTGTGTGTGTGTGTGTGTTCTACACATGGCCACCATCCTGAGAAATCAAAGACTTTTAACTTTTTACCTGTGTCCTTTCACAAAGCGTCTTTTATCCTTGTCATCTTACATGTTTACTGTAGTTAAGAGGGACTGAATGAATTAGCATGTAGCAGCTAGTGTTCTAATCCTTTCTCTGGATAACACAGATTTAGATTTTCGTGCTTTCGTGCACCTTTAAATATAGATATTTTAAATGCCTGATTTGTGTCTACTACTATGGAAATCATATAGTGGATCAGATACGGCACCATCTGATCAATAATCTAAGCACAACACAGCCCATTTCTCTCCCGCACTCAAAAAACGTTCTGTGTAATTGTTTGTGCTCCGTAATATCCATTTTGGGTTAAATGACTTGGAAGAGCAGGGCGTGCAGCGAGTTAATAGAGACATGTTGTGTTTGTGTGAGGCTAAAGGTGCATACAAACTAATGTCATGCAGAAACACACTCAAGCTGTGAGGTCAAAGAAACCCAGCATTCCTGTGTCACCTGCTCCGTGATGGGCTAACAGCAGCCGTGTGTGTGTGTGTGTGTGTGTGTGTGTGTGTGTGTGTGTGTGTGTGTGTGTGTGTGTGTGTGGACACAAAGGTTGGCTTTCTAAATGTGAAGAAGAATAATTTAGGATGATTTCTCTTTGAACCTTCATTTACGTCACTATAATACACAATACTCGATACACAAGCAAGGAATATCGAAGTGAATACAGTAAGTTACACCAAGTTCCATGAACCCTAAAATTAGTTCATCAATCAAGATACAGTTGTGTTTGTAGCTTGTATTGGAGGTACTGTATATCTCACACAATATGTGGTGACCGATTTTGTCCTCCATGATGTAAAGAATGCTGAGGGTTCAATACAGGTTTGAGCTAATCAGCTAACTAAGCTATCTCAGTCATCTAGTTAGCTAGCGATTAATGTTTACTCACTATGATAACTCTATGGTGTACTGCGACAGTATCAAATAGCTACAGTACAGCTATCAAATGCAAATAGCTACAAATAGCTACAGTATACAGTGGTGCTTGAAAGTTTGTGAACCCCAGGCCTGATAGCTTTCAGGCGCCACGCCGGAATTCCGGCGTACCAACGTGTCTGCGAAAAAAAAAATTCAGGTTCGCCCAGTGATCTGACACTTCTCTTGATCTGACAGGCACAGCTTTCACTCTAACCCACACCAAGGCCTACTAGCCATTAAGCCAATCAGAAATAGGGTAGGGGCGGGTCTTGGGTTTTGGCCAAGCAGATTGATAGAGATTCAGCAGTCAATCCACATGTGAATATGTTTCCTACACTGGCAACGCGAAACATAGCCTAGGTCATGGAACGCAACTTTATGAAGCCAGGGGAAAACACCAAAAATATCGATAACGGCATCAAGAATAAATGGTACTGGGCTTGGGTAGAGGAGGTGGGTAGAGATGAAAAGCCCTTTGGAAGCTGGTGTCAAAAGCTCCGGCAACCAGGAGCATGCTTCTGCACTTTGTGCGCAAGGAAAATATGATATGGAACTAGTGGGAAAAAAGTGCTGTCACGGCACGAATTAGACCCTAGTCATCAAGCAGCTTTCCAAGCAATCCAACACACCTCACGTTTGCCGGGGGGAACAGCCACGGCAGATATCCGACCCTCAATGATGGATCGCGTGGGTGATTTAAAAATTCGCTTGTGCTCCTTCATTGCTGAGTTTGACCTGTCGTTTACTATTGCTCATCCACTCATCACTTTGTGTCAGAAATTAGCGGAGGATAAACCCGCCCTCACGCATCTGTCCGTCTCAAGGCAGCATGCACGCTATCTTATTACACACGGCATCTCGCCAGAGTTTAAGAAAAATCTGTCCAACAAGCTAAAGAATGCCATGTTTTCACTCAATATCGATGAGGCCATGGACAAAAGGATGGATAAAATTCTTAATATTCTGGTCCGATTTTATGACGAGGATGTAGGCAGTGTAAAAACGCAGCACCTTGCCAGCAAAAGAGTAAACATAGCAAATGTCCCAGCATTGATGCAGGAACTGAAAGATGTCCTGCAGTCATATGGGCTGGAGTGGGGACAAGTCACCAGTATTCTACTGGACAACTGTGCACTAATGAGGGGAAAGAAATCTGGGCTTCTTGAAGCACTTTATATTATTGTCATTGTTAATGGAACTGAATGGTAATTTTTCTGGAGTAAGCTATATTTTTTAGTTTTTTATTAAATAGTTTTCTCTTCATAGCAAATTGTTTTGAATAAACAACTTTAGGGTTGTAGTATTATATATGGTTTTGTTGCACTGTAACTGTTTCAAAAAGTATTTAAAATAAATGGTGCATATTTTGCTATTATATTTTTAAAGAAATGAATGTGTCCTTGTTCATGTCATTTAGTCAATGGTTAGGCTACTAATCAATTCCTAGTTTACTTTGGAGTATTGTAATTGCCACCTGCTGACCTTTCTTGGTATGGCTGGAGTATCTGTAGTCTCATATGCTATACAAGCAATAAGAAGGCAGGTATGTGACGAGTTAAAAGCAGGGATGGATTACTGAACAGGCCTGCCAGTCCCAAGAGCTCTGGTGCTCTGCACAAAGATGCTACTGTAATATAGGCTTATATTGAGTTTGTTCATCTCATGTCTGAATGTTCTCCATTTACTTCGACAAAATTCACCACAATCTATCATTTAAGGGACTAATTAAAAAAAAATGTCTCCCAGGGGAACGTACCCCTGAACCCCACTTGACAATAATGATGATCAGGGTTATACACAGACATATATCTGGGCCCAGGGGCCAACAAGTTATGTGTCAAGTGTGCCGCATACATAGCACCCCCACCCTGCTCACCTCCCGGGCAGGAAAAAGTATCAGGCTCAGGAATTTTTTCCACCATCACCCCTGGAACCCTTTAGAATTTTCTATATTTCTGCGTAAATATGACCTAAAACATCATCAGATTTTCACACAAATCCTAAAAGTAGATAAAGAGAACCCAGTTAAACAAATGAGACAAAAAAAAATTATACTTGGTCATTTATTTATTGAGGAAAATGATCCAATATTACATATCTGTGAGTGGCAAAAGTATGTGAACCTCTAGGATTAGCAGTTAATTTGAAGGTGAAATTACAACCCCGATTCCAAAAAAGTTGGGACAAAGTACAAATTGTAAATAAAAACGGAATGCAATGATGTGGAAGTTTCAAAATTCCATATTTTATTCAAAATAGAACATAGATGACATATCAAATGTTTAAACTGAGAAAATGTATCATTTAAAGAGAAAAATTAGGTGATTTTAAATTTCATGACAACAACACATCTCAAAAAACTTGGGACAAGGCCATGTTTACCACTGTGAGACATCCCCTTTTCTCTTTACAACAGTCTGTAAACGTCTGGGGACTGAGGAGACAAGTTGCTCAAGTTTAGGGATAGGAATGTTAACCCATTCTTGTCTAATGTAGGATTCTAGTTGCTCAACTGTCTTAGGTTTTTTTGTCGTATCTTCCGTTTTATGATGCGCCAAATGTTTTCTATGGGTGAAAGATCTGGACTGCAGGCTGGCCAGTTCAGTACCCGGACCCTTCTTCTACGCAGCCATGATGCTGTAATTGATGCAGTATGTGGTTTGACATTGTCATGTTGGAAAATGCAAGGTCTTCCCTGAAAGAGACGTCGTCTGGATGGGAGCATATGTTGCTCTAGAACCTGGATATACCTTTCAGCATTGATGGTGTCTTTCCAGATGCGTAAGCTGCCCATGCCACACGCACTAATGCAACCCCATACCATCAGAGATGCAGGCTTCTGAACTGAGCGCTGATAACAACTTGGGTCGTCCTTCTCCTCTTTAGTCCGAACGACACGGCGTCCCTAATGTCCATAAAGAACTTCAAATTTTGATTCGTCTGACCACAGAACAGTTTTCCACTTTGCCACAGTCCATTTTAAATGAGCCTTGGCCCAGAGAAGACGTCTGCGCTTCTGGATCATGTTTAGATACGGCTTCTTCTTTGAACTATAGCGTTTTAGCTGCCAACGGCGGATGGCATGGTGAATTGTGTTCACAGATAATGTTCTCTGGAAATATTCCTGAGCCCATTTTGTGATTTCCAATACAGAAGCATGCCTGTATGTGATGCAGTGCCGTCTAAGGGCCCGAAGATCACGGGCACCCAGTATGGTTTTCCGGCCTTGACCCTTACGCACAGAGATTCTTCCAGATTCTCTGAATCTTTTGATGATATTATGCACTGCAGATGATGATATGTTCAAACTCTTTGCAATTTTACACTGTCGAACTCCTTTCTGATATTGCTCCACTATTTGTCAGCGCAGAATTAGGGGGATTGGTGATCCTCTTCCCATCTTTACTTCTGAGAGCCGCTGCCACTCCAAGATGATCTTTTTATACCCAGTCATGTTAATGACCTATTGCCAATTGACCTAATGAGTTGCAATTTGGTCCTCCAGCTGTTCCTTTTTTGTACCTTTAACTTTTCCAGCCTCTTATTGCCCCTGTCCCAACTTTTTTGAGATGCGTTGCTGTCATGAAATTTCAAATGAGCCAATATTTGGCATAAAATTTCAAAATGTCTCACTTTCGACATTTGATATGTTATCTATGTTCTATTGTGAATACAGTATCAGTTTTTGAGATTTGTAAATTATTGCATTCTGTTTTTATTTACAATTTGTACTTTGTCCCAACATTTTGGAATCAGGGTTGTAGAGTCAGGTGTTTTCAATCAATGGGATGACAATCAGGTGTGAGTGGGCACCCTGTTTTATTCAAAGAACAGGGATCTATCAAAGTCTGATCTTCACAACACATGTTTGTGGACGTGTATCATGGCACGAACAAAGGAGATTTCTGAGGACCTCAGAAAAAGCGTTGTTGATGCTCATCAGGCTGGAAAAGGTTACAAAACCATCTCTAAAGAGTTTGGAATCCAGCAATCCACAGTCAGATGGATTGTGTACAAATGGAGGAAATTCAAGACCATTGTTACCCTCCCCAGGAGTGGTCGACCAACAAAGATCACTCCAAGAGCAAGGCATGTAATAGTCGGTGAGGTCACAAAGGATCCCAGGGTAACTTCTAAGCAACTGAAGGCCTCTCTCACATTGGCTAATGTTAATGTTCATGAGTCCACCATCAGGAGAACACTGAACAACAATGGTGTGCATGGCAGGGTTGCAAGGAGAAAGCCACTGCTCTCCAAAAAGAACACTGCTGCTCTTCTGCAATTTACTAAAGATCACATGGACAAGCCAGTAGGCTATTGGAAAAATGTTTTGTGGATGGATGAGACCTAAATAAAACTTTTTGGTTTAAATGAGAAGCATTATGTTTGGAGAAAGGAAAACACTGCATTCCAGCATAAGAACCTTATCCCATCTGTGAAACATGGTGGTGGTAGTATCATGGTTTGGGCCTGTGTTGGTGCATCTGGGCCAGGACGGCTTGCCATCATTGATGGAACAATGAATTCTGAATTATACCAGTGAATTCAAAACGAAAATGTCAGGATATCTGTCCATGAACTGAATCTCAAGAGAAGGTGGGTCATGCAGCAAGACAATGACCCTAAGCACACAAGTCGTTCTACCAAAGAATGGTTAAAGAAGAATAAAGTTAATGTTTTGGAATGGCCAAGTCAAAGTCCTGACCTTAATCCAATCGAAATGTTGTGGAAGGACCTGAAGCGAGCAGTTCATGTGAGGAAACCCAGCAACATCCCAGAGTTGAAGCTGCTCTGTACGGAGGAATGGGCTAAAATTCCTCCAAGCCGGTGTGCAGGACTAGTCAACAGTTACCAGAAACGTTTAGTTGCAGTTATTGCTGCACAAGGGGGTCACACCAGATACTGAAAGCAAAGGTTCACATACTTTTGCCACTCACAGATCTGTAATATCGGATCATTTTCCTCAATAAATAAATGACCAAGTATAATATTTTTGTCTCATTTGTTTAACTGGGTTCTCTTTATCTACTTTTAGGACTTGTGTGAAAATCTGATTATGTTTTAGGTCATATTTCTGCAGAAATATAGAAAATTCTAAAGGGTTCACAAACTTTCAAGCACCACTGTTTAATAAACAATTCTGTTAAAAGTTGATGGCCTTTCGATTTCGTAAAATTGGTGAAATTTAGTTCCCTCTGAAATTTGGTCATTGTGATATGTTTATTTTTGTAATATTTAAAAAAAAAAACAGGCCATTCTGTGGCTGGGAAGTTATGTAATTTAAGGGGATTCGTGAGGAAATGATGCACATTAAATTACTCACTTCGCGCTGTCAATCAGGCAGAGGAAGTCAGTGTGCGCATGTGCATGCTTACCTGAGTCGTCATCTTCATCTTTTGGGTTTTACGGCAGCTGGCATCCAGTGTTGTATTACTGCCATTTCTTTTGAGCGTGCGCTGACAGTTCCATCATTCTGTTGCTAAACAAACAGCTGATCACACCGAGGTGCTCGCTGACTGCTGATATTTATTAGTTTGGTCCTGCGTTTCCTTTCTTTTGTACATAACATCTTTTCTTCTCGCTTTCCGTTACTGTAGTCGGTCTTTCACGTTTCATTCGCACACTCACGTCCTCCATTTTTCTCTCCTGTTTCAAATTTGTATCCCACAATGCCTTGCACAAACGGGGAAAGCCCACCACGTGATGCATTACGTAGTATCTTGAATGAGGTCACGGTGAAGCAAGAAAAAAATGGCAGAGAATTTAGGGCCATGTGGCTCTAAATTCATTAATTGTTCTTTTAGGAAAAAAGGAATAAAATTGGAAGTCTGTGATTCGAATTCAGTAGCTTTCGGTCCACTAAACAAAAATAATTGCGTGTCAGGGAAAATTATTTTTATGACCTAAACATGAAAAATCTGAAAGGCAGTCTACCTTTAAATAGCATGTAGAGTCTGTATTAACAAATTTTCACTTCCAGTTTCACGGTACAATTGCATCTTGAAACATTTAAAGGCACTAATACTAGCTAATACTAACATGACCACATGTTCGCCAAGCAAAGGACCAGGTCAGACTTGCTTGCTGTGAGAGGAGTTTGTTACATCTGATGTTGCAGCAGAAATGAATAAAACTTCCACAATGAAGTGTTGCATTCCAAGAAGTATCACCAGAGCAAAGAAAATCCACGTAAAGACCGACTTGCTTTGTTGCAGTACAAAACCGAACATGTTCATGAAAACAGAAATACACAGATCGCTGCATGGTTTGCAGACACTGGAGGTTGAAGCAGGCGCGTTTCTTTTCTTTTTTTTGAAAGATATATCATGCACCTGGCCCATGTGTTGGTCAGACACTGGGGTTGATGATGGAGGGATGATGTGTTGGGGGATTTAGAGGGAGGGGTGCAGTGGATCCAGACCTCCTGAAGGGGATTAGCATCTCCCAGCATGCACAGAGAGGAAGTGGAGAGAACACCTGCCATGGTGTCAATAGAGTGCAGGCAAATCACGGCAACCGCTCCCAGCATGCCTCTGTTCAGGATGGAGAGGCTGTGGAGAAAGAGAGAGAGAGAGAGAGAGGGCAGAGAGAGAGAGAGAGAGGGCAGAATGCTCAACAACAGTACCAAATTCTGATTTTGTTTTATCACTCATCGCTCAGGTGATACTATTTAAGAATGACAACACAATGTTTTCGAAACAGATACAAATATAGATATGAATAGGAGGTGAGCTTTTTTTGTAGGAAAGGTTCATAAGGCACAAGTCGGGACTATAGGGGTGCCTTGGGACTGGGATACCACAGGAGGGTTTTCCTTTCATTAAGCTCATACAGTAGGATAAATAAAGACCATGTTTGTTACATGAAAGTACAGTGTTCATTTGTTCATCTTTAGTAACTACCCGGTCAAGCTCACAGTCAGGCGACCTAATATCATAGGAAGGTACAAAACAAAATAATGACTGTGTGAATGGATAGGATTAAAAGCCAGTCCCATGTGTACATTCCCATCTCATCTCATTATCTCTAGCCGCTTTATCCTTCTACAGGGTCGCAGGCAAGCTGGAGCCTATCCCAGCTGACTACGGGCGAAAGGCAGGGTACACCCTGGACAAGTCGCCAGGTCATCACAGAGCTGACACATAGACACAGACAACCATTCACACTCACATTCACACCTATGGTCAATTTAGAGTCACCAGTTAACCTAACCTGCATGTCTTTGGACTGTGGGGGAAACCGGAGCACCCGGAGGAAACCCACGCGGACACGGGGAGAACATGCAAACTCCACACAGAAAGGCCCTCGCCGGCCCCGGGGCTCGAACCCAGGACCTTCTTGCTGTGAGGCGACAGCGCTAACCACTACACCACCGTGCCGCCCCCATGTGTACATTGATTACCCATAAAATTAAAAACAACCACTGAGAGATAAAGTGAATAACATTGGTTATCTCATTACAATGGCACCTGTAAAGTGGTGGGATATATTAGGCAGCAAGAGAACAGTCGGTTCTCGAAGTTGATGTGTTGGAAGCAGGAAAAATGGGCAAGTGTAAGGATCTGAGCAACTTTGACAAGGACCAAATGGTGATGGCTAGATGACTGGGTTTGAGCATCTCCAAAATGGCACATCTTGTGGGGTGTTCCTGGTATGCAGTGGTTAGTACCTACCAAAAGTGGTCCAAGGATCCAAAGGACAACCGGTGAACCGGCAACAGGGTCATGAGTGTCGAAGGCTCATTGATTCGCATGGAGCACAAAGGCGAGCCCATATGGTCCAATCCCACAGAAAAGCTACTGTAGAATAAAGTCAAAGTCCCTCCTGTGCCAGGACCTGGTCTTCCCAGGCAGTCTCCTGTCCCAGTACTAACCAGGCCCTTAAGGCACATTGGGCAGTGCCCATCTCTGCTTCTTTCATCCTTGGCCTCTTGCCTATACAGCTAGGGTTACAGTGGGGGGCTAGTCCTCTGGTAACTGGAAGAATTTGACTACCCACTCATATCTGTATTGCAGTGTGCCTTGCCAGACGGCAGAAGATATCATTTTTATGATGGTTTTTGGTATGACCCAACGCACTCCAACACATCTTCAACCTCAGCCTGCAGCTGGGGAGAGTGCCCACCCTCTGGAAGACATCATGCATTGTTCCAGTTCCCAAGAAGAACCAGGCCAGTGAGCTGAATGACTTCCGACCGGTGGCACTCACTTCACATCAGATGAAGATGTTGGCGTGGCTCTTCCTCAGCCTCCTCAGACCCCAGGTGCAACATGCCCAGGACTGTCTGCAGTTTGCGTACCAGGCAGGTGTTGCTGTGGAAGACGCCATCCTCTACCTGCTACACCGAGCCCACTTGCATCTGGACAAGGGAAATGACACAGTGAGGATCCTTTTCTTGGACTTCTTGAGTGCCTTCAACACCATCCAGCCCCTTATGCTTCAGGACAAACTGAACAGGATGCGAGTGGACCCCTGCCTAGTCACCTGGATCTCCAGCTGCCTCACCGACAGGCTGCAGTACATCAGGCTGAAGGACATCACGTCTGACACTGTGATTAGCAGCACCAGAGCACCCCAGGGCACAGTGCTGGCCCCTCTTCTCTTCACCCTGTACACTGTGGACTTCTGCTTCAACTCAGAGCTGTGTCACATTCAGAAGTTCGCCAATGACACAGGCATCATGGGGTGTATCAGGGATGACAGAGAGGAGGAGTATAGGAGCCTGGTGAAGGACTTTGCTGTCTGGTGCAACAGGAACCATCTGCAGCTCAACACCTCGAAGACCAAGGAGCTGGTCATTGACTTTGGGAGGTCCAGACCAAGGTCATGACCAGTTCTGATTGAGGGAGTCGAGGTGGAGGCTGTGGATTCCTACAAGTACCTCAGGCTGTGGCTGGACAGCAAGCTGGACTGGACTTGCAACACCAACCACTTGTACAGGAAGGGACAGAGCAGGCTATACTTCCTGAGGAGGCTGCGGTCCTTTAACATCTGCAGAAAACTCCTGTGGATGTTCTATCAGTCCGTGATCGCCAGTCTCTTGTTTTACACCGTGGTGTGCTGAGGGGGCAGCACATCCAAGAAGGACACATCCAGGCTGGACAAACTGATCAGGCGGGTCAGCTCTGTGGTCAGCATGAAGCTGGACTCTCTGGTGATGGTGGCAGAGAATTGGACTATGGACAAACTACTGAACATCATGGATGATGCCAGTCACCCTCTACATACCGTCATCAGCAACCAGAGGAGCCTGTTTAGTGACAGAATGCTCCTTCCCAAGTACAGGACTAACAGACTTAAAAACTCCTTTGTCCCTCATACCATCAGACTGTACAACTCCTCTCTGGGGGGAGGAGGGGTAACAGGAGGACAGAGGATGGAAAGGAGCACTAGCCTAGCCTAGCCTGGCAAAAAGCAATACTGGACAATGTGCAATATAAATGTGCAATACCTCTCCTGCTGGACTTTTTTTTCTTTCTTCTTTTCCCATATATTATTCTTTTTTATATTTGTATATGTAAATACTTAATTTAATTTATCTAGAAGTTTTCTCTATTTTCTATTTTCTGTTTATCCTGTAATGATGCTGCTAGAATTTTAATTTCCCTGAGGGAACCCTCCCAAAGGGATCAATAAAGTTCAATCTAATCTAACCCAATCCAATCCAATCCAATCCAATGGCCAGACTGGCAAGTAGAACTTGCCTACTGTAGCACAAACTGCTGAGAAGGTTCATGCTGGCTAAAACCGAAAGGTTTCTTAACTTTAGCATTAACTTTTTCAGCAGTTTGTGCTACAGTAGCTCTTCTGTAGGATTGGACCATATGGGCTTGCTTTCGTGCCCCATTTGAATCAATGAGCCTTCGACACCCATGACCCTGTCGCTGGTTCACAGGTTGTCCTTCCTTGGACCACTTTTGGTAGGTACTAACCACTGCATACCAGGAACACCCCACGATATGTGCCATTTTGGAGATGCTCAAACCCAGTCATCTTGCCATCACAATTTGGCCCTTGTCAAAGTCACTCAGATCCTTACACTTACCCAGTTTTCCTGCTTCCAACACATCAACTTCAAGAACTGACTGTTCTCTTGCTGCCTAATATATCCCACCCCTTGACAGGTGCCATTGTAATGAGATAATCAATGTTATTCACTTCACCTGTCAGAGTTTTTAATTTTATAGCTGATCAGTGTATATCTTTAGCTGTGGTTAGAGGATACAGAGGCTACAGGACACTGTTTGTCTTGACTCTTCTGTTTCCTGTAATGATTTATCATCCCAATTTTGAGTCAGGGTTTCTTCCGCATGTCTTCTCAGGGAGTTTTTCCTTGCTGCTATCACCTCTGGTTTGCTCATTGGGGTTGAAAGCAACATCTACTGTATATTTCTGTCAAAATGGTTTTCAAAATCAGAATTATTTTATTTCACCAAGTATGATAAACAACCCCGATTCCAAAAAAGTTGGGACAAAGTACAAATTGTAAATAAAAATGGAATGCAATAATTTGCAAATCTCAAAAACTGATATTTTATTCACAATAGAACATAGACAACATATCAAATGTCGAAAGTGAGACATTTTGAAATTTCATGACAGTAACACATCTCAAAAAAGTTGGGACAGGGGCAATAAGAGGCTGGAAAAGTTAAAGGTACAAAAAAGGAACAGCTGGAGGACCAAATTGCAACTCATTAGGTCAACTGGCAATAGGTCATTAACATGACTGGGTATAAAAAGAGCATCTTGGAGTGGCAGCGGCTCTCAGAAGTAAAGATGGGAAGAGGATCACCAATCCCCCTAATTCTGCGCTGACAAATAGTGGAGCAATATCAGAAAGGAGTTCGACAGTGTAAAATTGCAAAGAGTTTGAACATATCATCATCTGCAGTGCATAATATCATCAAAAGATTCAGAGAATCTGGAAGAATCTCTGTGCGTAAGGGTCAAGGCCAGAAAACCATACTGGGTGCCTGTGATCTCCGGGCTCTTAGACGGCACTGCATCACATACAGGCACGCTTCTGTATTGGAAATCACAAAATGGGCTCAGGAATATTTCCAGAGAACATTATCTGTGAACACAAATCACCGTGCCATCTGCCGTTGCCAGCTAAAACTCTATAGTTCAAAGAAGAAGCCGTATCTAAACATGATCCAGAAGCGCAGACATCTTCTCTGGGCCAAGGCTCATTTAAAATGGACTGTAGCAAAGTGGAAAACTGTTCTGTGGTCAGACGAATCAAATTTGAAATTCTTTATGAAAATCAGGGACGCCGTGTCATTCGGACTAAAGAGGAGAAGGACGACCCAAGTTGTTATCAGCGCTCAGTTCAGAAGCCTGCATCTCTGATGGTATGGGGTTGCATTAGTGCGTGTGGCATGGGCAGCTTACACATCTGGAAAGACACCATCAATGTTGAAAGGTATATCCAGTTTCTAGAGCAACATATGCTCCCATCCAGACGACGTCTCTTTCAGGGAAGACCTTGCATTTTCCAACATGACAATGTTAAACCACATATTGCATCAATTACAGCATCATGGCTGTGTAGAAGAAGGGTCCGGGTACTGAACTGGCCAGCCTGCAGTCCAGATCTTTCACCCATAGAAAACATTTGGCGCATCATAAAACGGAAGATACGGCAAAAAAGACCTAAGACAGTTGAGCAACTAGAATCCTACATTAGACAAGAATGAGTTAACATTCCTATCCCTAAACTTGAGCAACATGTCTCCTCAGTCCCCATACATTTACAGACTGTTGTAAAGAGAAAAGGGGATGTCTCACAGTGGTAAACATGGCCTTGTCCCAACTTTTTTGAGATGTGTTGTTGTCATGAAATTTAAAATCACCTAATTTTTCTCTTTAAATGATACATTTTCTCAGTTTAAACATTTGATATGTCATCTATGTTCTATTCTGAATAAAATATGGAATTTTGAAACTTCCACATCATTGCATTCCATTTTTATTTACAATTTGTACTTTGTCCCAACTTTTTTGGAATCGGGGTTGTACATACAAGGGATTTGTCTTGGGTTTTGAGAATGTCTGTTGCTGAAAAAGGTTGAATTGAAGTGAATTGTCCCAAAGATAACCACAAATACAATCTGGTTGGAGATATTGACAAAAATACTACTTTTTGTTCTTTTTATGTATATTTTTTAAGATTAAAAAATATATAATAAAAATAATGGACTTCCCATTCTGGCGGCACGGTGGTGTAGTGGTTAGCACTGTCGCCTCACAGCAAAAAGGTCCTGGGTTCGAGCCCAGTCGCTGATGAGGGCCTTTCTGTGTGGAGTTTGCATGTTCTCCCTGTGTCTGCGTGGGTACCCTCTGGGTGCTCCGGTTTCTCCCACAGTCCAAAGACATGCAGGTTGGGTTAATTGGTGGCTCTAAATTGACCGTGTGTGAATGGTTGTTCGTCTCTGTGTGACAGCCCTGCGATGACCTGGCAACTTGTCCAGGGTGTACCCTGCCTCTCACCCATAGTCAGCTGAGATAGGCTCCAGCTTGCCTGCAACCCTGTACAGGATAAGTGGACTTCCCATTCCATACCAATGTTGCGTGTGTATGTTACAGGCTAAACTCAGCAGAAGCTGATTAAGTGAAACTGATGCCATGCTGTTACACACTGGTCGAAAGGTGTCAGTTGAGGTGGTTCGGGCACCTTGTTAGGATGCCCCCTGGATGTCTCCCAAGGGAGGCTCTCTGGGCATGCCCCACCAGGAGGAGACCCCAGGGCAGACCCAGGACTGGCTGGACAGATTATATCTCTTGACTGGCCTGAGAATGCCTTGGTATTCCCTGGGAAGAGCTGGTGGTGGTGGCCGGAGAGAGGAAAGTCTGGGCAGCTCTGCTTAGGCTGCTACCCCGCAACCCGGACCCAGATAAGCAGCAGAAAATGGATGGATGGTGCCACATCAACATAAATCACATTGTGCCCAATGGACTGGAGGTCAAATTATTATTTTTTTTAATTTGAGCACGTGTATGCTTGTTCGTGTTTCATTCTCATCTCAAACAAGCATTCCTTTCCTTTGACAGCTTAAATGAATAGGAGAATGAACAGATATTAGCCTCTCACACATCTCCATTGTAAAGATGTTTTGAATAAGGCTACTGTGGCAGCGGGGGCGTGGTCAAGCACCGGTCTGTGACAGGAGGGCGGAGTCGGGGAAGGTAAGTGGCAGATTCACTTCACCTGAGAGCAATTAACCTGTGTTTGTGTGTCTTCCCAGGGACCGCGCCCTATTTAGGGAGGGAGAGCGAGAGCAGAGGAGATCTCTCCCGAACCAGACACCTGATGTGTGTGTGTGCGTGTGTCTGGGTAAAACCTCTTGTGTCCCCTGAAAAGTGGAAACAATTAAACTGTTTGTTGAACCTGATCTCTGTCCTGCCGTCCTCTGTGCTCCACCCACACCTAGGGAAGTCTACAGTGGTGCTGAAACCCGGGAAAATGGAGCACCAACCCAGCAGCCCCATGGAATCCTCCCCGTTCACCGACCTGGTCCACGCCCTCGCCACGGCTCAGCAAAGCCAGCACCAGGCGCTCATCACACTCCGAAAGGAACAAGAGCGGCGCTTCGATGCCCTGGTGCTGGCCCAGCAAGAAGATCGCAAGGCGTTCCGGCGTCTCCTCGCGTCGGCGGGGCCCACCAGCGCTCCGGCCGCGGGCCCGTCTCCCCTCACCTTAACTAAGATGGGCCCGCAGGATGACCCCGAGGCTTTCTTCACGTTATTCGAACAGGTCGCTGAAGCCTCGGGGTGGCCGATGGAGCAGCGCGCGGCGCGCCTCCTCCCCCTCCTGACGGGAGAGGCGCAGCTGGCTGCACTACAGCTCCCCGCCGATCGCCGGCTGGCCTACGCCGACCTTCGCCGGGCTGTCCTTCAGCGCGTGGGGCGCACGCCGGAGCAGCAGCGCCAGCGCTTCCGCGCGCTGCGGATGGAGGAAGTCGGCAGCCCGTTCGCGTTCGGCCAGCAGCTCCGGGACGCCTGCTGGCGGTGGCTGAGGGCCGAAGATCGCGACGCCGAGGGAATCGTCGATCAGGTGGTACTGGAACAGTTCATCGCCCGCTTACCAGCAGGAGCCGCGGAGTGGGTCCAGTGCCACCGCCCGGCGTCGCTGGATCAGGCAGTCGAGCTGGCAGAGGATCATCTGGCGGCTGTCTCGGCGGCAGGACAGCGGATGTCGACATCTCTTCTCTCTCTCTCCCCTCCTTCTGTGTCCCGTCCTCGCCCCATTCCCCCACCGCGGAGGCGGGGGCCGGCACCACCCCTGCCGGCCCGCCGCACCCGCGGTGCCCTCCCGTGTCTCCCTTCTGTGTCTGTCTCTCCCCCACCTCAGGTGAGTGAGCCCCAGAGCACCGGTGCAGAGGGGAAGCCCGGGCCGGTTTGCTGGCGCTGCGGGGAACCGGACCACCTTCAACAGCAGTGCACAGCAATGGAAGTGGGCGCGGTGGTTCGGATCCCCGACGCGCCAGAGGCCGCCCTCGATCGGGCCGGAGCGTATCGCATACCGGTGAGTATCCAAGGGGCTACATATCAGGCATTGGTGGATTCTGGTTGTAATCAGACCTCAATTCGCCAAAGCCTGGTTCAAAACGAGGCATTGGGGGGAGCACAAGGGGTGAAGGTTTTGTGTGTGCACGGGGATGTTCACAGCTACCCTTTGGTGTCGGTCCACATTATTTTCAGAGGGGAAAAATTTATAGTGAAGGCGGCGGTTAATCCTCGCCTTACCCACTCGTTAATTTTGGGGACTGATTGGCCGGGATTTCGGGGTTTAATGACGCGCCTAGTAGAGAGTGGGTCCTGCCAGTTGACAGGGGGAGGTCCCGGTGTCGTTTTGGCGGGAGCAGCTGTCGCGGAGCCGTCTACGTCATCTCCGCGTCAGGGTGAGGAGCCACCGGCTCCTCCTCTCTCTATTGGGGAATCCCTCGCGGATTTCCCATTGGAGCAGTCGCGAGACGAGACTCTGCGGCATGCGTTTGACCAAGTGAGAGTAATCGATGGTCAAACGCTCCAGCCGAACGCCACCCCGTCCTTCCCCTACTTCGCGATTATGAAGGATAGATTATACCGAGTGACGCAGGACACTCAAACTAAAGAGCGAGTCACGCAGCTTTTGATTCCAAAGAGCCGCCGGGAATTAGTATTCCAGGCGGCTCACTTTAATCCCATGGCTGGACACTTAGGGCAGGATAAAACACTAGCCCGAATAATGGCCCGATTCTATTGGCCGGGGATTCGCGGCGATGTCCGTAGGTGGTGTACGGCATGCCGCGAATGCCAGTTAGTAAATCCAGCGGCCATTCCAAAAGCGCCGTTGCGCCCTCTACCGTTAATCGAGACCCCGTTTGAAAGAATTGGGATGGATCTCGTCGGGCCATTAGATCGGTCAGCACGAGGGTACCGCTTTATATTAGTTCTAGTGGACTATGCAACGCGATACCCGGAAGCAGTGCCTCTGCGCAATATCTCAGCACGCAGTATTGCAGAGGCACTCTTCCGCGTCATCTCCCGAGTTGGAATCCCGAAAGAGATTCTGACTGATCAAGGCACTACGTTTATGTCACGAACACTACGCGAACTGTATGGGTTATTGGGGATTAAGCCGATCCGCACCAGTGTATATCACCCACAAACGGACGGTTTAGTAGAACGGTTCAACCGCACCCTCAAAAATATCATTAAAAAATTCGTAAGTGAGGACGCACGTAATTGGGATAAGTGGCTCGAACCCTTGCTGTTCTCAGTGCGAGAGGTCCCTCAAGCCTCCACGGGGTTCTCCCCGTTCGAATTATTATATGGGCGTAAGCCGCGCGGCATCCTAGACGTGCTGCGGGAAAATTGGGAGGAGGGACCTTCACAGAGTAAGAATGAAATTCAGTACGTTATGGACCTGCGCGCAAAACTCCACATGCTCACCCACCTAACTCAGGAGAATTTGCGGCAGGCCCAGGAACGGCAAGCCCGCCTGTACAACAAGGGTACGCGCCTTAGAGAGTTCACACCGGGAGATAAAGTACTCGTACTCTTGCCCACGTCGAGCTCCAAATTAATCGCCAAGTGGCAAGGACCCTTTGAGGTCACACGGCGAGTCGGGGATGTCGACTATGAGGTGAGGCGAACAGACAGGGGTGGGGCGCTACAGATTTACCACCTCAATCTGCTCAAACTCTGGAACGAGGAGGTCCCCGTGGCGTTGGTGTCGGTAGTTCCGGAGAAGGCGGAGCTGGGGCCGGAGGTTCAAAAAGGGAATTTGGCATCATGTACCTCTCCGGTCCCCTGTGGAGACCACCTCTCCCCGACCCAACTCACGGAGGTCGCCCAGTTGCAGGCCGAGTTTTCGGATGTGTTCTCGCCCCTGCCCGGTCGCACTAACCTCATAGAACACCACATAGAGACACCCCCGGGGGTGGTAGTGCGTAGCCGCCCTTATAGACTACCCGAACACAAAAAAAAGGTGGTTCGGGAAGAACTTCAGGCCATGCTCGAAATGGGCATCGTCGAGGAGTCCCACAGCGACTGGAGCAGCCCGGTGGTCTTGGTTCCCAAGGCCGACGGCTCGGTCCGGTTCTGTGTGGACTATAGAAAAGTCAACGCGGTGTCTAAATTCGACGCGTACCCAATGCCTCGCATTGATGAGCTGCTCGATCGACTAGGCACGGCTCGCTTTTACTCGACACTGGATTTAACGAAGGGATATTGGCAGATCCCCTTGACTCCATTATCCCGGGAGAAAACGGCCTTTTCCACACCGTTCGGCTTACACCAGTTCGTCACACTTCCGTTTGGGCTGTTTGGGGCGCCCGCTACGTTTCAGCGGCTGATGGACCGGGTCCTCCGGCCCCACGCCACCTATGCGGCCGCCTACCTGGACGACATTATCGTTTATAGTAACGACTGGCAGCGGCACCTGCAACACCTGAGGGCCGTCCTTAGGTCGCTGAGACGGGCGGGACTCACGGCCAACCCAAAGAAGTGTGCGATTGGGCGGGTGGAAGTACGGTATCTGGGCTTCCACTTGGGCAACGGGCAGGTGCGTCCCCAGATTAATAAGACAGCAGCGATTGCGGCCTGCCCGAGGCCCAAGACCAAAAAGGGGGTGAGACAGTTCCTGGGGCTGGCTGGCTACTATCGTAGGTTTATACCTAATTATTCGGACGTCACCAGCCCGCTGACTGACCTCACTAAAAAGGGGGCGCCAGATCCGGTCCAGTGGACGGAGCAGTGCCAGCGGGCTTTCTCTGAGGTAAAGGCTGCACTGTGTGGGGGGCCACTTTTACACTCCCCTGACTTCTCTCTCCCTTTTATGTTACAGACGGATGCGTCGGACAGAGGGCTGGGGGCCGTTTTGTCCCAGCAGGTGGAGGGGGAGGATCGCCCGGTCCTATACATCAGCCGGAAGCTGTCAGTGCGTGAGGGGCGCTACAGCACGATTGAGAAGGAGTGCCTGGCGATCAAATGGGCGGTCCTCGCCCTCCGGTACTACCTGCTGGGGCGCTCTTTCACCCTCTGTTCGGACCACGCGCCCCTCCAGTGGCTCCACCGCATGAAAGATGCCAACGCGCGGATCACCCGTTGGTATCTGGCGCTCCAACCCTTTAATTTCAAGGTGGTCCACAGGCCGGGGGCGCAGATGGTCGTGGCGGACTTCCTCTCCCGTCAAGGGGGGGGGGAGTCGGCTGCGGGCCGGACGGCTGCCCGGCCTGAGTCGGGCGGTGGGGGTATGTGGCAGCGGGGGCGTGGTCAAGCACCGGTCTGTGACAGGAGGGCGGAGTCGGGGAAGGTAAGTGGCAGATTCACTTCACCTGAGAGCAATTAACCTGTGTTTGTGTGTCTTCCCAGGGACCGCGCCCTATTTAGGGAGGGAGAGCGAGAGCAGAGGAGATCTCTCCCGAACCAGACACCTGATGTGTGTGTGTGCGTGTGTCTGGGTAAAACCTCTTGTGTCCCCTGAAAAGTGGAAACAATTAAACTGTTTGTTGAACCTGATCTCTGTCCTGCCGTCCTCTGTGCTCCACCCACACCTAGGGAAGTCTACAGCTACATTTATATCATAGCTTTTTTTTATGACAATGCTTTCAAATTGCGAGAATTCTTTCATCTCAGCTGGACAGTGTGCCCATGGATCTGTCCATTTCTGTAATTGGGCCTGAAGCTGTCTATCTCTGATAGTATAATCAATGGCCTATTATGTGGTTATATGAATTGTCTTTCGAAATAATGATCCATTGAAGTGAAAAAGTGGGATCATATCACCTCTCGTGCATAAAAGCTTGACTCTTTGCATGAGCATTTAACAATTGCTATTATTAAGTCAAGTTTCTCCAACATAATAAATCTTCTGACAACAGTTTGTCCCTCGTCAAGGGGACTGTCAGACCTTTGTTGAAGATCATCTCCCCATTCTTCTCTCATTATCTTTCTCTTAACCCAGAATTTTTCTTTAGAAAACCCTCTGTCCATCGTTAACACTCATCTCATCATGACCTGGACACTAAAGTACACTTCTCGGAACTGTAGCTAGCGTTCAGATGAAGTGCATGAATAAGAGTCTTCACTCAGTGCAGACAGGATGGGCAGGCTGTGTGTTTCTTTTGTTCAGAGAGAAGATTAAGGAAAAAAGAACTGAAGGGTTTTGTTCAGCTCGCAACCTGAGTCAAGTACTCAACACTTCTCTGTAAGTTTTTTTTTTTTTTAGTTAGTGTTAATTACAGCACTCAGCTGGGTCAGCTTTTCCTCTTTTAGAGACTCATACTAACATCTTAATGCTATAGACCCTTTTCAGTCACGTGACCTTCGTAAACGCGACCGCCATTTTGGACATGTAGTGGACTTCGGCTCAAATCGGTTTGAATGCGAGGAAGGCGACAAACGAAAAACATAAAAAAAAAGGAGCGAGATGCAGAAAACACCTTCACTATCCAGCGACGTAGGGCATTTACAAGGCAAGCAGAGGGAGAGGTATTTGCAAAAATTGAGGTTAGCAGGCTTAGAGAACGACGTTTACCTGCTTCCACCAGGATTGTTCACTGACATACGGAAGTACACGAAGCCCTCGTCTTTACCTGACTTCGGCCCACATGATCTGTATACCTATGTCGTTAAAAACCCATCGCCATACACAGGTATTGATCTGAAAGCGTATAAGAGTTTGGATGCCTACAAATATTTTGTGTCAGGCTGGGTAACATGCCTACATCAGTGGGTCGTCCCTGGAGCCGGTGGTCGCCATCTTATTACAGCTAAGGTTTGTTCACATTTTCATTTACTTTCGGTCCTCAGGATAAACAAAATGTTATTAAATGTCATTGAAATAACTTCTTAGTCTGTTGAGACATGGCCCGTTATAAATTTGCTGTTACCAGGCAATGACCAAGAACTGTATTATTAGGGTCGGTGTCTGTGTTGTAGCAGTGAACTAGCAGCTAGCTGTTAGCACTAGCTAATGTCAACAACATAGTAGCTAGTATGTTACTGTCTCAAGTTTTTCCTTTACTGTATTTACTAGTTTACTGTAATTATGATCCGGCAGCTATTTACACCGGATCCAGTGTAAATAGCTGCTGGAGCCAACGTCCGAGGTTCCGGAGCGCGCTCCGGCTTGCTCCCCCTCAAATTAAGCCCTGTACAGGTAAATAGCTGCCAGAGCCAACGTCCGAGGTTCCGGAGCGCGCTCCGGAACCTCGGACGTTGGCTCCGGCAGCTATTTATACTGGATCCGGTGTAAATAGCTGCCGGATCATAATTACAGTAAACTAGTAAATACAGTAAAGGAAAAACTTGAGACTGAAAGGTTTTAACAGTCATCCAAATGACTGAACGTAAACATTGCTACAGTAACATACTAGCTACTATATTGTTGACATTAGCTAGTCAGCAATAGCTACTACAGAAGAATAAAGAGGTTACAATGGGTTATTTTAACCTATTTGGTTACACACTCGCTGCCACAGAATGTTAACAGCAATGTAATGCCTTTTCTGGCTAATTTTATTCGTCTTACCTCCAACAAAGTGGTCACTACACAAGCGTTGGTATGCCGAGGGCTGCCAATCTTTCCTGTTAATGGCCGCTATCCATCTTCTCTGTCGGGATCCGATAAAATGATAAACCTTGCCTTGTTTGTTGATGGTTACTACATCCAGGTGCACAACAATATAGTGGCATGATGGAAGTCTTGCTGAAAGTAAAAACTTTTTTTGCTGCTGTTCCTCAATGCTGGCTGTGGTAAACTACTGGTAGTACATGTCCAAAATGGCGGCCGCGTTTGTCGTGACGTGACGTCAGGAGGTCACGTGATATTTGTTTATCTGCCATCTTGGACGGCATGGCTGCGCATAGAACTTAGATGAGCCCGTTCTAATTATCAAGTGTGTGGGAGTAGATCTTTCGAGAATGGTTATATCTTGTTCAGCATTTGGTTGTACCAATAGACAGGGCCAAAAGGAGGGCCTGTCATTTTATAGATTCCCCGCAGATGATAAGAGACGCGCAAAATGGGTGTCCGCTGTGCGAAGAGAAAACTGGTACCCCAGTTCTACCAGCCGAATTTGTAGTGAACACTTCATATCAGGTAGGTGTAATCTTCTAATTCAATACTCCTAGTACATCTGTTAAGTTGATTTTCGGACTGAATGATAGTCGGTGATTTGTGATTTTTTTTTCAGACAAAAACATACATATTTACAACCCTGTCATTATCTGGAATTGAGTTTAGATTTCGAACATTCTTACGATAAAATGTCCTGCATAGTCTCTTTATGATAAACGTCTTAATGCCACTTACCCGTGAGGTTATCAAGTAGACATTCTTCTTCGGAACCTTCCAGAGGTATAGTTGGGATACCCATCCCGCAACAAAATATTTATAAGCTTCCAGGCTCTTGTAAGCTTTGAGGGCTTTGCCAGTGTAACACGATTCACGATTAACAAGAAAATTGTAAATGTCGTGGTAGGCCAGATCGGGCAAATCGCCGGCACCGCAGCTCCAAATTTCCCTGAACAAGGATTGCGGCAAGTTGTACGGATCTGCAATCCCCAACCTGGAACACTTTTCCATGTAACGCTGCCTCACGTCACCTTCAAGATGCTGAACAAATTTAGACAAGTTATCGCGCGATGTAGATGGGGTATTTTCCGAATTTTCTTGGGGATTACTCCCTGGACCCATTACGCTCACGCAAGGTAAACAATCCTGAAGCCATCCAATATGGTGGAGTACACACAGACGGGTCACGTGACTGCACATCCTCTATACTACTGATCGCAGGTCAGTTTTATTCTACTGTATGTCAGAAACTGGGAAACAGAGTTACTCTGTTGCCGAAGTGCTGCAGATCATTCAAAGTTAGGATCCACTTCATGTTAAGACCCAACACAGTAAAAAGCTTTCTTTACCATAAAGTTAAGCCTAAAACTTTCTTGAAGTAGCAAAATGATATTCCATATTAAAAATCCTGACTACAAAGTCATCTGGAATTTTCAATTTTTTTTTTTTATTGTGCATGGCACTGTCCTATGTCCCACAAGAACAATATCATGCAGGCGAGATGTGATCATTTTGATGTACCAAGGGTCGCATTTCTCCATTTTGGGACCGTTTTCCGACCGCTTGAGGTAAACAGTATGAGTGTGGCCCTAAGGAAACAGCCGATTGTGAGGAGCTTTAACTAATTAGCATAACTCTGGAACCGCGTCACACCAAGATGGTGATGCATGAAAAACATTGTGACTGCATCGACCTCATAGAGTTTTGAGTTGCAGGGATGTAATTTGTGGTTGACATCCACAAACAGATCCGAGAAACAAAAGACAAATATCTCTTTTCTCAGTTCCTGCTTTTGTGTTATCATTTCTTTCTCTGTAAGATCAAAGTATTAGGTGTATAACTCCATATAACTCCACTCTCGCCTACTCAAACAGGTTTTCCTCTAGAACCATGCTGTATTTAGTGCCATCCATCTTTCCTTCAGTCCTGACCAGCTTTCCTGTCCCTGCAGATGAAAAATATCCCCACAGCATGATGTTGCCACCACCATGCTTCACTGTAGGAATGGTGTTCTCAGGGTGTTGGGTTTGCGCCACACATGGTATTTCCCATGATGGCCAAAAAGATCAATTTTGGTATCATTTGACCAGAGAATCTTCTTCCATGTGTTTGTGGAGTTTGCCACATGCTGTTGGGCAAACTCCAAACATGTTTCCTTGAGCAATGAGGTTTTTTTCTGGCCACTCTTCCATAAAGCCCTACTCAGTTGAGTGTACAGCTTAAAGTGGTCCTATGGACAGATACTCCCATCTCCGCTGTGGATCTCTGCAGCTCCTTCAGTGTTATCTTTGGTGTCTTTGTTGCATCTCTGATTAATGCCCTCCTTGCCCGGTCTGAGAGTTTTGGTGGGCAGCCTTCTCTTGTCAGGTTTGTAGTGATGCCATATTCTTTCCATTTTACTATAATGGATTTAATGGTGCTCCGTGGGATATTCAAAGTTTGGGATATTTTTTGTAACCCAACCCTGATTTATACTTCTCTACAACTTTGTCTCTGACCTGTTTGGAGGCTCCTTGGTTTTCATGTTGCTTGCTTAGTCATGTTGCAGAGTTAGGGTCCTTCCAGAACAGGTTGATTTATACAGGCATCATGTGACAGATCATGTGACACTTTGATTGCACACAGGTGGATCTTAATCAACTAATTATGTGACTTATGAAGTGAACTGGTTGGACCAGCTCTTATTTAGGGGTTTCATATGAAAAGGGGATGAATACCTTTGCACAGGTTTGTAGTACTCAAGTCCGACTCGTGCCCTAATTTTAAGGGCTTAGGACTTGGACTTGAGCACTGATGACTTGGACTTGGACTCGGACTTGTACATTAACTGCATTCAGCCTCGTAAATTGAAGACGAGGACTTGGATTTTTTCTTTATTTTTTGTAACATGCCATAATAATTTGGCATAAGATATTTATATCTACATTAATTTTTATACTAATTTCGTGCAAGAGAAGACAATGCACATTCACCTGTTCATGCGTCATGTTCAGGAACAAACTAACGTTAATGGCGCTAAAATGCCTGGAGAGAACGCCCCTAGGATTGTCCGCTTTTCTTGTATAGACTTCTCGTGCAGTGGGAAAAAAATGCACTGCTATGTGTTCCATATGTAGAAGAACTATCGAGGAGACGACGGGGACAACCTCGAACTTCGATCGTCATTTGGCAAGACTCCACTCAGAGAAGGAAGTGACACGCTATGTTCATTGCTCTGTTGATAGCGCCGCTTTCTTGCTGAGCGATGAACTAGTGAGTGTTAACCCTCTCTCATGTTATTTGCCCTGTTGATAATGGGTGGGGCTTGCTGAGTGATGAACAAGCTTTTTATCTGTAGCCTGTTAACTAAAATGGGGTAGTTAAGCAGTAACGTTTGTCCAACACAGTAGCAGAAATGGTTTCACATAAAGGCAGCAACAGCCACCGTCAAATGGTGCAGTTGGAGTCTTGTTCTCAGACTTGACTCGGATGAATAATGGACTTGACACAGAATTGACTCGAAATTTTCTTTAATGACTCGGACTTGAACACTGGGGACTCGAGACTGAGTAACTCGACTACAACACTGCCTACGCACACGCCAGATTTGTTTTTTTCATCTTTTTTGTGTCACAATAAAAAACAGTTTTCCCCTTCAAAGTGGTAGGCAGGTTGTAATGCTAACCCTCCAAAAATCCAGTTTAGTTCCAGCTTGTAATGTGACAAAAAAGGACAAACACAAAGGTGGAGGAACACTTTTGCAAGACATTGGATATGCACATGTTGCACTTTGTATCCAAAGGGTATTACAGTACACTCATAATTCAGTCATTGTTAACTGGGACGTTAATTTTATCAGTACAGCCTCTTGCATGTTATAAATCATCATCATCCCTACTACCTTCAGTCAGTAAGAGTGATTATATTATAGATAGACGATCATATAGTCAATTATTAAAATTAGACGCATCTGCATTGTTTTTCATTCCTGTAATAATAGTTTGAGAACCATGACTTTAAGACTGTCCTGTATAAGCTCCAGGGATGAAATCCACAGGTTCGGTACCGATATAAGGACAGACTGGGTTGATTCGAATTTTTCTTGGTATTTTGCTGGCATCTTAAAAGAGTACCGTGAGCTGATAAATGAAATCAGTCAGTCTGTGGAATATTTCTCTCCGACGCCACATGACTCAACTTTGACAAGCTGAAAGGATTAATTTGAGTCTGCGTCTGCTGAGATTGCTGATTACAACAGGAAAAAAAAATTGCCCAATCAAAACAAGTCTAGTTTGGTGTCTAAATGCTTCACCCCTTCATTTCAGCTGCAAAACTTTTCTCTTTTTGCCAGCTGAGCTTGAAAGATTGAGTTTGGATTCTTCTGACATTAAATGTTGTGTGGGTGTGTATAGATAGATAGATAGATAGATAGATAGATAGATAGATAGATAGATAGATAGATAGATAGATAGATAGATAGATAGATAGATAGATAGATAGATGTGTGTATATGTTGTAGATGTAATTTGGGCTCCAGGCAGTTGATAAAACTCCATGACAGTGATCCTAATTACCAAAGAGTGGACTGTGTTTGTACCAGCATAATTAATATTCCCTTCTTTCCGCAAACCTTTCCACTGTTTTCACAGAGCTGCTTAGATCAATCTTTTCTCCTCGCTTTAGTAGAGCTGAGGTTTCTTTTCTTTTTTTTTTCTCCTTCACAAAACAGAAGGACTCACTGTTTCACCCCGGTATTGATCCGTTTGCCTCCGGTTGGCCGGAGATGCTGGTATTTTGCTTTTATTTGTTTATCAAATTTGACAGTTCTCATTTGGTCAGCTCTCAAAAGAGACATGATTACAGACAATTCACCAGCTATTTAACTCAAATATCATCAGGACAACGATGTCACCGTGTGACCAAGACCTGAGTAGGTCTGAGACGCCTGCTATTTTTCTCCACTGTCCTTCTTGATTGGCAGCGTTGGCAAGGATTAGGATCAAGAAGCCGCCTTCAGAGTGTTCAGTGTTCGGGGCTCGAGCTTGGTGAAGAAAGCTTCATGGACAGCCTCCTCGATCAATCTGGCGTTGGCTATCGATCGGGCAATATCACAGCTGTCTCCTAATGAAAGGGTACGCCGGAGCTGAGAGGGCCGAGCTGGTGAATTACCTTTCGATTTGGCCCCGGCTCAGTCTCATTTCGCCTTGCCACCTTTCTCATCTGATCAATACGCCATCGAGGCAGCGAGGCAGTAATTACCCTGGTGCTGAGTGCACACAAAGGAGCCAGGGGGTCACGAAAGAGAGGCCGGACTCGTCGAAGGCGATGGAGGGATGAGGGGACGGAGAGAGAATCTTCCCCCCTCACACATACACACACACCCAGCCTCGGGAGCGAGACACGGTACTTATCAGGCTTTTTAATTACTGTAATTTTCCACCCAAGTCGGGAGAATGAGCTCATGAAGTCAGACACTCTCCTCCCTGCTGTTCCTGATGAGCCTTGATGGGCCTTCAAATTACGCGCAGGCTCCGCCGGTTCATCTCCCTCAGTGTTTAGGGCTAATAACCTGTAGAGCCCTCTTATTCTCGCCTCTTCCATGTCAGCACACACACAAAATGAGTCATACACACTTACAAACAGGGTATAGCTACATACAGATCATGAACACATACAGATATGCATGCTCAGCCCTCGAAGGAAATCGCAACACCTACAAAGATGTATGCACACACTCTCTCTCTCTCTCTCTCTCTCTCTCCCCCAGCACCACCTTTCAGTCCATGGTGTCAGTGTGGTAATTACACTGTGTGAAATCTCTACTGCAATCACAGCTGTCTGGCCCTTTTCTCACAGCACAGGTCAGCCAGGCCACCGCTAAGCTGCTAAACCACCTCCCTGTCCTTCAGTTCACTCTTCATGCTGTTTTAGGCCTCCGAAGTGACAGCACCATGACTAATTAGTTCCTTTTACTCAGCTCAGATCTCCTCTTACAAACTAAAGTTCTCCTGAAAGTTGCTAGTTAAAAGCTTCTTCAACAAACAGGTGAATTATCAGAATCTATAAGGTAAGATATGTCTATAGGCGGAGCCTAACACTGCTGAACAGTACGTTTTCACAAAGAAAACAAAGCCCAGGTCATTCAAACTAATTCAAATAATAGATGATCTTTAATCAAATAGGATTCTTGAAGAATGAAACTTGAGATAAGATTTTAAAAATAATTCATTGCTTCAACTTCAGAGTTCAACCTCTCTGGTAATCTTCATTGCTAAGCTAACACTGTTCGATCAATCTTCCATTTGGGTATATACAGTGTCTTGCAAAACTATTCATCCCCCTTGGTGTTTGTCCTGTTTTGTCACATTACAAGCTGGAATTAAAGGAGAACTGAAGTCATTTTTAAACTTGCTTTATTTCTTAATTAACGTGTTATTCAATGACCTTTTCGGTTTTAGTAACCTTATATCATGACTCGCATTGGCAACTAATCGCAATTAAATATTATACTTATCGGCCTATTCGGCTTTTAGCCATGTTGAATTTAGTTTGTTTGGTCCACGGCAGGCATCACTTATCCACGTGATCTTCACGAGACTTGTGCGAGACTTCGAAACATGAAGTGTCAGCCAGGTGTCAGTGCCGCCATTTTGAAAAACTGTTTTCCAAACGAAATATTGCACAAAAACGAGTTTAAATGACGATGACTGCCTACTTTTTTCAAACTTTCCTGATCGCTATCAAAACAAACAAAACTTCCGGCTTGATTACATCAGCATTCGAAAAAGGGCGCGCGCGCCTTTTGACAACATTGGCAGATGTTGCCCTGTGTCCAAAATCGCTCCCTACTCACTATATAGGGCACTATATAGTGGGGACACCATTTTGTAGTGCTGTCCGAAACCTTAGTGAGGATTATTTACACCCTATATAGTGCACGCAAAGTATCCCACAATGCATCATGAAAAGTAGCGTACAATTGATGGTCACTAACTAAAGCAATATATCCCATCATGTATTGCGGTTGCACTGAAAGAAATCAAATTAAGAGTCTCAAATTTGATTTAATAAAAGGCAGCGGCAAAGAAGAAAGTATTCAGCCTTGATTTAAAAGAACTGAAAGCTGCAGGTGTTTGTCCTGTTTTGTCGCATTACAAGCTGGAATTAAACTGGATTTTGGGGGGGTTAGCACCATTTGATTTACACAACATGCCTACCACTTTAAAGGTGCAAATTGTTGTTTTATTGGGACACAAACAATAATTAAGATGAAAAAACAGAAATTTAGAGTGTGCATAGGTATTCACCCCCCCCCAGGTCAATACTTTGTAGAGCCACCTTTTGCTGCAAATACAGCTGCAAGTCACTTGGGGTATGTCTCTAGTAGCTTAGCACATCTAGCCACTGGGATTTTTGCCCATTCCTCAAGGCAAAACTGCTCCAACTCCTTCAAGTTAGATGGGTTGTGTTGGTGTACAGCAATCTTCAAGTTATGCCACAGATTCTCAATCGGATTGAGGTCTGGGCTTTGATTAGGCCATTCCAAGACATTTAAATGTTTCCCTTTAAACCACTCCAGTGTAGCTTTAGCAGTATGTTTAGGGTCATTGTCCTGCTGGACCGTGAACGTTCATCCCAGTCTGAAACCTCTGGCCGACTCAAACAGGTTTTCCTCCAGCATTGCCCTATATTTAGTGCCATCCATCATTCCTTCGGTCCTGACCAGCTTTCCTGTCCCTGCAGATGAAAAATATCCCCACAGCATGATGCTGCTACCACCATGCTTCACTGTAGGAATGGTGTTCTCAGGGTGATGGGTTTGCACCACACATAGCATTCCCCATGATGGCCGAAAAGTTCCATTATAGTCTCATCTGACCAGAAAATGTGTTTGGGGAGTCTGCCACATACTGTTGGGCAAACTCCAAACATGTTTTCTTCTTATTATATATATATTTTTTTATTTAAGCAATAGCTCTTTTTCTGGCCACACTTCCATAAAGCCCTGCTCACTTGAGTGTACAGCTTAAAGTGGTCCTATGGACAGATACTCCCATCTCCGCTGTGGATCTTTGCAGCTCCTTCAGTGTTATCTTTGGTGTCTTTGTTGCATCTCTGATTAATGCTCTCTTTGCCCAGTCTGTGAGTTTTGGTGGGTGGCCTTCTCTTGTCAGGTTTGTAGTGGTGCCATATTCTTTCTATTTTGCCATAATGGGTTTAATGATGTGCCATGGGATATTCAAAGTTTGGGATTTTTTTTTATAACCCAATCCTGATCTATACTTCTCCACAACTTTGCCTCTGATCTGTTTGGAGGCTCCTTGGTTTTCATGTTGCTTGCTTATGTGACTTATGAAGTGAATTGGTTGGACCAGCTCTTATTGAGGGGTTTCATATGAAAGGGGGTGAATACCTCTGCACACTCCATCCATCCATTATCTGTAGCCACTTATCCTGTCCTACAGGGTTGCAGGCAAGCTGGAACCTATCCCAGCTGACTATGGGCGAAAGGTGGGGTACACCCTGGACAAGTCAGCAGGTCATCACAGGGCTGACGCATAGACACACACAATCATTCACGCTCACATTCACACCTACGATCAATTTGGAACCACCAGTTAACCTAATCTGCATGTCTTTGGACTGTGGGGGAAACTGGAGCACCCGGCGGAAACCCACACAGACACAGGGAGAACATGCAAACTCCACACAGAAAGGCCCTCACTGGCCGCTGGGCTCGAACCCAGGACCTTCTTGCTGTGAGGCGACAGTGCTAACCACTACACCACTGTGCCACCCCCGCACACTCCAGATTTCTCTTTTTTCATCTTAATGATTGTTTGTGTCACAATAAGAAAATACTTTGTACCTTTAAAGTGGGAGGCATGTTGTGTAAATCAAATGGTGCTAACCCTCCAAAAAACAGGACAAACACCATGGGGATGAATACTTTTGAAAAACACTAAGTACTCTTCATTTCAATACATGCTAATCTGTGTAATGCTGCTCTACTTCATCTTTCTCTTTTTCCGAGAGCATCTCATACTAGCTGTGAAGTCGCACCCTCAGTTTAGCAGGTCGTGAGCCTCTCCCTGTGTGAGAGCAAAGACAGAAGAAGATGGAGCGACCAGCTGGAAATGACACATGGTCACTGATGCATAGCATGCCAATCGCAATGCCTCTGAAATAATAGACATGGCAAGACAGGTGAATTGTCTGTTCATGCTGAGGTTCAAAACCATCTCAGCATCGAGCCTTTGGGCTGAAAGAAGACAACATCTGGTGTCTCATGTTGTTAGTATTAACATTAGCTGAGAAAACTGGAAATGTTTCAATGAGCGGTTTATTTTTCAGGTCCTTGGGAAAAAATGTCCCATTTTGTGACTACAACGTGAATTAAAAAGGTGTAAGAGTTCAGATGGATGGTTTATTTCTGCCCATGCTACACAGCAGATAGCGCTGGGGTTTGATGAAGGAATTTCTCATATTCAGCTGCCTCTAAAATCATCGACTTCCATCTTCCCTCTTCGCAGTTCCGCTTCAAAAACAATGGACTTCCAATGAGTTATTGACCCGAGTGTCTCTCCATCTCATCACCTCACTCCCAGTGAATAAGTGATTCAGCTGAAGAGGAAAAAAGGTGAAAAATTGTGAAACAATAACACAGGTGGAAAAGGGGACTGAAGGAGACTGTTGGAAAAGTTAGATATTAAAGGAGAGAGAGAGAGAGGGAGAGAGAGGATATTACATGATTGTGTGATGATATGAAGTTTATCTTCAAGTACTGAATGTATATATTCATGAGTGAACAAAGTGAACGAGTGAAAATATTTTCAACACAAGAAGATAAACTTCATAGCTTGGTGCCACCATGTAATGTTCTTTATATTAAATGGACACATCCATACACACACACACACACACACACACACACACAAAAAAAAAAAAAAAGTTAATCAACAGGCTTTTAATTTTGAACCGGTTCACTATTTTGACAACACGCATCTAGTCAGTGGGAAAACACTGGGAGTGATGTCATCAGAGTGAAATATCAAGAATTATGTTACTCAGATCCGTGATGTATTTCATATGAAAAATGTGAGTTTTTCAACACAAGAAGATAAACTTCATATCTTCAAGCCAACCTGTGATTTTCTTTATATTATATCGACACATTCACAAACAAAATGTAACCAAATTTATCAAAACAATGAATCGATTTCATCACGAGTCACATATAGAGATTTATGTCATGGTTTTGGTTCTCCATTCACACTTATTACTAATACACTCATACTAATAACACAAATATACTCAGAGTCACAAACACTACTGACTCGTCCAAATGCTAGTGAGCATCACAAACACTACTAACCTGAATATGAATAACCATCACAAACACTAACTAACTAACTAACTAACTAACTAACTAACTAACTAACTAACTAACTAACTAACTAACCCAAATGCTAGTGACCATCACAAACACTACTAACTAACCTAAATGATTGTGACAGAGTCACAAAAACTGTTAACTAACCTAAATGCTAGTGACAGAGTCACAAAAACTGTTAACTAACCCAAGTGCTAGTGACCATCACAAACACTACTAACTAACCCAAATATACTAGTACCATCACAAACACTCCTAACTAACCTAAATGCTAGTGACCATCACAAACACTACTAAGTAACTGAAATGCTAGTAACAGAGTCACAAAAACTACTAACTAACTCAAATGCTAGTGACCATCACAAAAACTACTAACTAATCCAAATGCTAGTGACCATCACAAACACTACTAACTAACCCAAATGCTAGTGACAGAGTCACAAAAACTACTAACTAATCCAAATGCTAGTGACTATCACAAACACTACTAACTAACCCAAATGCTAATGACTGAGTCACAAAAACTACTAACTAACCCAAATGCTCGCAACCATCACAAATACTACTAGCTAGCTAGCTAACGAACTAACTAACTAACTAACTAACTAACTAACTAACTAACTAACTAACTAACTAACTAACTAACTAACTAACTAACCTAAATGTTAGTGACAAAGTCAAAAACAGAACTAACTAACCCAAACGCTCATGACCATCACAAACACTACTAACCAACACAAATGCTCGTGACCATAAAAAAAAAATACGAACAAACCAAAGGCTAGTGACCATCACAAACACTACTAACTAACCCAAATACTACCAAAGAATTTCATAAACACTACTAATTAACCAAAATCCTAACAGATTCACATGCACTACTAATCCAAATGCTTGCAAATAAATTCACACTAATTACTAACACACTAATACTCATTAACACAAATATACTCAGATTCACAAACATGACTAACTAACCCAAATACTAGTGAGTCACAAACACTACTACCAAACCCAAAAACTACCCAAGAATTTCATAAACACAACTAACTAACCCAAATACTAGTGAGAGTCACAAACACTACTACCAACCCAAAAACTACCCAAGAATTTCATAAACACAACTAACTAACCCAAATACTAGTGAGAGTCACAAACACTACTACCAAACCCAAAAACTACCAAATAATTTCATAAACACAACTAACTAACCCAAATACTAGTGACAGTCACAAACACTACTACCAAACCCAAATACTACCAAATAATGTCATAAACACTACTAACTAACCCAAATATTAGTGACAGTCACAAACCCAAAAACTACCAAAGAATTTCATAAACACTACTAACTAACCCAAATACTACTGACAGTCACAAACACTACTACCAAACCCAAATACTACCAAAGAATTTTATAAACACTACTAACCCAAATACTAGTGACAGTCACAAACACTACTACCAAACCCAAATACAACCAAAGAATTTTATAAACACTACTAACCCAAATACTAGTGACAGTCACAAACACTATGACCAAACCCAAATACTACCAAAGAATTTCATAAACACTACTAACCCAAATATGAGTGGCAGTCATAAGTACTACTACCAAACCCAAATACTACCAAAGAATTTCATAAATAATACTAACCCAAATACTAATGACAGTCACAAACTCTACTACCAAACCCAAATACGACCAAAGAATTTCATAAACACTACTAACTAACCCAAATCTAGTAACAGATTCAGAAACATTATTAACCCGAATACTAGTGACAGTCACAAACACTACTACCAAACGCTAGCAACATATTCAGAAATGTTACTAGCCCAAATGCTAATGATAAATTCATAAACAATTTTAACATAAGTGCCACACTTGCAAACATTACAAACTCAACACACTTGAGAAAGTGACGAATTTGCTTTTGCTCGCATCTATTCACTGGTAACTAACCAAGCAGGCTAACACACACATGCTGCTAGCTTAGGGTGACCAGACGTCCCGGTTTTACCGGGACAGTCCCGATTTTGGGTTGTGTGTCCCGAGTCCTGACAAAAGTCTGTCGGGACACGAATATGTCCCGGTTTTCGCCACTCGAGACGTTTGCGACTGAGCAGCGTGGGCAGGGGCGCCGCTAGGGGGGGAAGTTAGGACGATTCTAAGGGCCTAGCACTGACAGGGGGGCCTGTGAGGGATATTAATATTATTTTAATAGTATTGCCTTGTGTAAGTTTTTGAAATAAAATATTTCATTTCATCTGTTAAAATATGCAAATTATACATGGTTATGATTTGCTATAATATTTTCTTGAATTATTTATGATATTGTCATTTCACCCCTCCTCCCTTTTTACTAATGGTACAGTCTGATTCTGGGCGTGGGACAGTGAAATGTGTAGCTCCGTGTGTGCACAGCGCCGCTATTAGCGCAGCTTAGATCAGCTGGCAGTTTTTCTATGTGCGCAGCAGAGGTGTACATTCTAGAAGTTGCTAAGCAGGAGCAGGTGTGATAAATTATGAAGTCTGGATATCACACTGTGTGTGAAAAAAATCACCTTTTTTCATAGGTATCTTTATTGTATAATTAAGTCTAGATGTTTTGCCATTGTTCATGTGTGGATTTGTTGATATTGTTAAGTATTTAACTTTAATATTTTGCGCATTAGCTGTGGTCAGAGATATCATTGCTGTTGTTCATGTGTGGATTTATTGATACTGTTGCTAAGTATTTAACTTGAATCTCATCTCATCTCATTATCTCTAGCCGCTTTATCCTTCTACAGGGTCGCAGGCAAGCTGGAGCCTATCCCAGCTGACTATGGGCGAAAGGCGGGGTACACCCTGGACAAGTCGCCAGGTCATCACAGGGCTGACACATAGACACAGACAACCATTCACACTCACATTCACACCTACGGTCAATTTAGAGTCACCAGTTAACCTAACCTGCATGTCTTTGGACTGTGGGGGAAACCGGAGCACCCGGAGGAAACCCACACGGACACGGGGAGAACATGCAAACTCCGCACAGAAAGGCCCTCGCCGGCCCCGGGGCTCAAACCCAGGACCTTCTTGCTGTGAGGCGACAGCGCTAACCACTACACCACCGTGCCGCCACAACCATTCATTTAACTTGAATATTTGAACATTTGCTGTGTTTTCTAATAAATGTGTGATGCCTAAAAGAAACCAAAAACACTTAGTGGATTTCTTGCAGTGCACTATGTAATTGTATCAAAAAACTAGTGTAGTTATTCATCAAGGCGTACATTTGATCACATACAATAAGTCAATAAATGGAGGAAACAAAGGAATACATTTTGTAATCCTGATTATTGATGATGTTTGCTGGAGGGCTCTGGAGTATCCATAATGCGCATACAGAATGTTATAAATCCATACTGATATAGTGATGCATGCAATTTCTCTCAACACAAACATTTGGATTGAATGAACTCCATAGGCTACTGAGTGGCCTAATAATAGTTGCTCATAAAAGAAAAATGAGTGCTGTCAAGCGATTAAAATATTTAATCGCGATTAATGTCGCGACAGTCATAGTTAACTCGCCATTAATCGCAATTTAATCGCACATTTTTGTCACATAAAAAAACCATTGTAGTTCTCTTATCAGCATAAAAAAGTGAATGGGCTTGCTTTGTACCAATGTTTTTTTTTTTTTATTGCAAAGCATAACACGTCTTGACACAGCCACTGCAAACTGAAACCTAAGCCGAGCACCAGCGCGGGGCTAGCAAGAGAACCATGAGTGAAATGAGCTACTGTTTGAGTTAGTCTCTAATCAGAGAGACAGGTTACACAGTGACGGTAGGCTTGACATGCTTGATTATAATATAAAGTACACTATTATATTAAGTTTAAGTTGTTCGTTGATAAATATTGCATTGAATCTGATCTTTACTGTTTCAGCTCACTTAACACATTTTGTACTTTTACACTTTCTGCCTGTTGATGCGTCGCGCTGTCCAATCAGAGGCGGCCAAATTTGCATATTACAGGAAGGATTTCTGGGATAGCATTGAGTTTACAGTTCAGAGGGATCTGGCTTCTTTAGACGCTGTCTTCTTAAAACTGAATGAATATTTAAAAAGAGCCAAATGAGCCAGTCTTTTGAACGGCTCTTTTCAAAGAACGGATCACAAAGATGCGGATCCCATCAAAGAGCCGTAAATCCCATCTCTACTAGCGCGCCCTGCCCGCGCTGGTTCTTTGGGGGAGGAGGGCAGAGGACTCTGGCTGTGCGGGGCGTGGCATTACAGTCTAGCTGCTATCGTTTTTTTTTTTTGCAAAGTCTCTGTTCCAAGTTCCTGGCAGTTTCAAAAGCTTATGAAAAACCTACATCATGTCACAGAGCGTTAATCTCGCGATAAAAAAAATTATCGCCGTTAAAATTGAGTCAAGTTAACGCGTTAATAACGCGACATTTTTGACAGCACTAATATATATATATATATCTTCCATATATATCATGGAATTTTCATTTTAAGGCAACAGTCTATTCAGTCTAATTCTGACAGTTCTGCATTTAAAATGTTCATATACCAAATAATTGTATCACCTAAACTTGATAGGTAGCTGATCACATGCATAGTAAAGTAGAAGTGCCAGCCAAAAACAGACTTGAAATTCAGTTGCTTGAGCTTGAAAATTTTACCGGGGGGGGCCCTAAATTGTAATCTCTCATAGGGCCCAAGATTTCTAGCGACGTCCCTGAGCGTGGGAATCATTAGCGGAGAAATGTCTGCATTTACTGTTTTGATGAATTGACAGGAATCGCAAACTTTCCTGGTTACTGCCCCCTGGCCCTGTGGCATGGGTGTTTATTTAGCCACATTATTCCAGACAACAGAACGTGTTGCCGTGCAGCAATAAAATAAACATTAACTAGCCGGAATGTTCTTTGTCTAGCAGCTAGCAGCAGTAACGCCGCAGCAATTATGCCGAAAAGAAAATGTACCTTTTCCAAAGATTTACAGGGCACCTACCCCTTCCTCCGAGAGGTGCAGAACAATGTGCACGAAGCCTACTGCACACACTGTAAGTGTTCCTTCTCCGTAGCCCACGGTGGTAACGCCGATATACAGGATCACATTAAAACTCTTCTTGTAAATATACATAGGCTAATGCATTTTGTTTAGGATGGGTGGATTGACAGTCGCCTTAGCTTTGTTCCTGTGCTTTGTTCTTGTACTGAGTTGGGTAGCCTATGTTGCAAATGATGTGCGCTCCTGTGGGGGCTTTCCTCGGGCTGTCGCCCCTCTCCTCCTTTATTGCTGTTTTGTTTGAGTGTATATTCTCAAATCACTTGTCTCTTTTTTGTTTCTGTTTAACATACCATTCTGACAATTTGGCCATATTGCTGTGTTGAACAGCTTGTTGCACCTTCCATTAAAGTGTTCACTTTTGTACACATCTTGCTTTATTCATTCAGTTGTGGGGAATGGTTAGTAAGGTTGATTCTGACCTAGGCTATGTTGAGGTCACATATCTACTTTTTAAGTTCATGCTATAGTGCATACAATTTTAGAGATATAGCCTACATGTGCATATGCATTCTTCTTGGTGTTCTCACAAACAGGTGAAATAAATCCGTTTAAATTTGGCCTATGGACATAGCCTGGCCTATTCTCAGCCATTACAAAATCTGTTGTCTGACCATAATTTAACTGATCTGTATACCACTATGCTACTAGATAACAAAATGCCTGTTTGTTTTATTTCATGTGAGATGTTGATAAATGTGAGCTTCAACAAAATGATAAAAGCGCCTCTCTGAGTGTCACGTTTACGTAAAAAAAAAAGGTGTGCATGCACGAGCATGGTCGTGCGCAAAAGTGTCCCGGTTTCAGACTAGGGAAATCTGGTCACCCTATGCTAGCTGAAACTCTGAATTAGCATTGAATGTTAGATTAACTAGCAAAATTAGCATACCAAGTAATGAAACCATTAGTTGTTTTTTATTTTATTTCATTTTAATTCATAACAAAACTGATTTAAAACACAGAAGAAGAGGATGGTGCTTCACTGCAGCGCCTGACACGGAGATAAACACAGAGACGCTCCTGTTTTAAGCCTGCCATCAGCTTCTGATTATCCTGTGACAAGTGACAGTCAATATCTTCAGCCCTCACACACACTCTCACACTCTTTCCACCTCCATTTACACACACACACACACACACACACACACACACTCCAGACCTCTCCACACACATTCCACACCTCTGATATGTTGCTCTTAATGAGCTTTCGAGGGTAATAGGTGTGACAGACAGAATGCACCTCTCTGTCTTTTCTCGATCTCACTTTCTCTCTCTCTTTCTCAAACACACACATACACACACCCTCCGTATGTGGGTGTTATAGATAAATGGCAAAGGTTGTAGCAGTGTATCAAGTAGAAATAGCTCTTCGTATGAGCTCCACTTAAACCAGTGGGGATGTAATGCTTTCCTGAAACCTTCCTACTTTTGTTTCTTTACACCAGCAGGGTCAAACTCAATTTCTATGGCATTTTTGTGAGCCAGTTTTAAAGGGCCATAAACTATGACTGGTAAGTTTTATATCATATCATAAGTGCACAGTGACATTAATGAACAATTATTCGCTGAATGTGAAGTGAATATCGGTGAATAATAAACGAGACAAAATGAAAAAGTTGTGTAAAAACATCTAATTTGGTTAATTGGCAGCAGGTCAGTAACATGATTGAGTATAAAAAGAGCATCTCAGAGAGGCGGAGCCTCTCAGAAGTAAAGATGGGGAGGGGTTCACTGCTCTGTGAAAGACTGCGTGGGCAAACAGTGCAACAATTTAAGAATAACATTCCTCAATGTTAAATTGCAAAGAATTTGTGGATCACATCATCTATGGTCCATAATATCATGAAAAGATTCAGAGAATCTGGAGAAATCTCTGTATGCAAGAGACAAGGCTGAAAACTGACATTGGATGCCTGTGATCTTCAGGCCCTCAGGTGACACTGCATTAAAAGCAGACACGTGTCTGTAGTGGAAATCACTGTATGGGCTCAGGAGCACTTCAGAAAACCATCATCTGTGAAAACAGTTCATTACTGCATCCACAAATGCAAGTTAAAACCAGATATAAGCAATATCCAGAAACACCGCCACCTTCTCTGGGCCCGAGCTCTTTTACGATGGACTGAGGCGAAGTGGAAAACTGTCCCGAGGTCTGACGAATCAAAAGTAGAAATTCTTTTTAGAAATCATGGACACTACATCCTCCAGGCTAAAGAGGAGAGGGACCATCTGGCTTGTTATCAGTGCACAGTTCAAAAGGCAGCATTTATGATGGTATGAAGGTGCATTAGAGCACATGACATTGGTAGCTTGTACATCTGGGAAGGCATCATTAATGCTGAATGATATATATACAGTACATGTTTCAGAGCAATATGCTGCCATCCAGCCCTGTGATGACCTGGCGACTTGTCCAGGGTGTACCCCGCCTTTCGCCCGTAGTCAGCTGGGATAAGCTCCAGCTTGCCTGAGACCCTGTAGAAGGATAAAGCGGCTAGAGATGATGAGATGAGATGAGATGAGATGAGATGAGATGAGATGAGATGAGATGAGATGAGATGAGATGAGATGAGATGAGATGAGATGAGATGCTGCCATCCAGACAAAATCTTTTTCAGGGAAGGTCTTCCTTCTTTCAGCAAGACAACGCCAAACTGCTTTCTGTACATATTAAAACTGCATGGTTCTGTAGTAAAAGAGTCCAGGTGCTAAACTGGCCTGCCTGCAGTCCAGACCTGTCTCCCATTTAAAACATTTGGTGGATTATGAAGCACAAAATGTGACAAAGGAGACCCCGAACTGTTGAGCAACTGAAATAGTACATCAGGCAAGAATGGGACAACATTTCACTTTCCAAACTATAGCAATTGGTCACTTCAGTTTCCAAACGTTTACAGAGTGTTGTTAAAAGTAGAGGTGATGCAACTCCGTAGTAAACATGCCCCAATTTTTTTGAAACGTGTTGCTGACATCAAATTCAAAGTAAGCATGTATTTATAAAAAAATAAATAAAATTTCTCAGTTTCAACATTTGATATGTTGTCTTTGTACTATTTTCAATGAAATATTGGGTTTCCATGATTTGCAAATTATCGCATTCTGTGTTTATTTACAGTTTACACAGCGTCCGAACTTTTTTGGAATTGGGGTTGTATAAGTACGATATACACAAACAATCTTATTTTATTTTCTCTACATTATTTAAAAAAAGTATGTTAGCCCTTAGTGCATTAGCACACGAGTATTCAGGAGGAGATATAAAATAGGACAGCAGTTTTGACTGTGCAGGAGACTCGGCCTGGCCTTTAAAGTCCTCGTGAACCTTCACATCACCTTTATGTCAGGTTGGATATGGAGGAAGAGGTCTGAATGAAGGCTGGCGGGGGTTTTGACTCCCCCACTGCTGGGTGAACACACCGGGGCTCACGGTCACGACAACACACTCCAGAGGAGAGCTTCAGGTTCAGACGAGCCACAGTGTGTTAAGTTTTGACGGGATTCAGCTGGGAGCGTGTTGGACAACAGTGAGGCTTTCGTGCTGTGCCGTGCCATTTTTCTGCAGGCCACTGCTCCTGTATGTGTGTGTGTGTGTGTGTGTGTGTGTGTGTGTGTGTGTGTGTGTGTGTGTGTGTGTGTCAAAGGTAACATGATGCCCTGACAAAAACATCCAATATTTCCCAAACAAGATTCTATCATTGCGTGTGTGTGTGTGTGTGTGTGTGTGTGTGTGTGTGTGTGTGTGTTCACCCACAGGATACTCAGACATACTGTAATTCACTTTAATATGTAAACACTTTCGGGCTTGCTGTTAGAGAACAATAATTAATGTCCATGCATCATACTTTTTATCCATTTATAGTTGCATTTAATGTTGGAGAATGTCCATGAAACAAATTAAGGTTTGACTCCTATTTGTCTCTCAAGTTAATAACACCAAAAAAAAAAAAATGCAGCTTGTTACCAAGAAAATGGAAATCCCACTTGAAAACTTTTTCCCTTTTTTTTTTTAAACAGGAATTTTTAACAGAAAAAAAATTACAGATTTGAAAGTGCTTACGCTGGAGACTCCTTTAATGAATTTTAAATAAACTCTAAGATTAACTATCAATGGTTGTATGTTTCTGTTTGCTAAATAACAGAACACTTTTTGATCAATTTATTTTTGGAGAAATATAATAATAATAATAATAATAATAATAATAATAATAATAATAACTTTATTAGGCACACGGTTTCAAAAGCTGACACTTATTTACATGAAAGCTGTGCATAACATAAGTATAAATTAATGGCAAATATATGACAAATAGAATAAATACAAATATAATAATCTGGATAAAAATATTAAAACTGACAGTGATTTGTGTTGACAAACAATGGGTGGTGTAGTGGTTAGCACTGTTGCCTCACAGTAAGAAGGTTCTGGGTTCGAGCCCAGCAGCTGACAGGGGGGCCTTTCTGTGTGGAGTTTGTATGTTCTCCCCGTGTCTGGTGGGTTTCCTCCGGGTGCTCCGGTTTCCCCCACAGTTCAAAGACATGCAGTTAGGTTAACATGGGGCGGCCTTGGGCTGAAGTGCCCTTGAGCAAGGTACCTAACCCCTAACTGCTCTCTGGGTGCTGGAGTATGATTGCCCACTGCTCTAGGTATATGTGTGTGTGTTCAATGCTTCAGATGGGTTAAATGCAGAGGATGAATTTCACTGTGCTGAACTATGAATGTGACAAATAAAGGCTTCTTCTTCAATGGAAACTTTAAAGGTAGACTGCCTTTCGGATTTTTCAAGTGTAGGTCATAAAAAGAATTTTCCCAACACCCAATTACAGTATTTTTGTTTAGTGGACTGAAAACTACTGAATTCAAATCACAGACTTCCAATTTTATTAGTTTTTTTTTAAATAGAACAATTAATGAATTTAGAGCCATGTGGCCCTAAATTCTCTGCTATTTTTTCCTGCTTCACCATGACCCAATTCAAGATACTATGTCATGTATCACGTGGTGGGCTTTCCCCATTCGCACAAGGCATTGTGGGATACAAATTTGAAACAGGAGAGAAAAATGGAGGACGTGAGTGTGCGAATGAAACGCGAAAGACCGACTACAGTAACGGAAAGAAAGTGAGAAGATGTTATCTTGCGAAAGAAAGGAAATGCAGGACTAAACTAATAAATATCGGCGGTCAGTGAGCACCTCGGTGTGATCAGCTGTTCATTTAGCGACAGAATGATGTCAGTGCACAGTCAAAGGTAAACCTGTCGATGGCAGTAATGCAACACTGTGGATGCCAGCTGGCGTAAAACCCAAAGGAAGAAGAAGGTAAACCTGTGCATGCGCACACACACATGGACTTCCTCTGTCTGCTTGACTGCGCGAAGCAAGCGATTTCATGCACATTATTTGCTCAGGAATTCCCTCAAATTAAATAACTTCCCACCTACAGAATGGCCTCATATTTTGTGAGATGTTACAGAAATAAACATATATCACAATGAGCAAATTTCAGAGGGAATTAAATTTCACAGATTTTATGAAATCGAAAGACCGTCTCACTTTAAGAAATAGTGTGAAAATTATAATAACTTAGAGGTTTGAGTAGGTTGGGCAATTTCGAGTTAATCTAGAACATTTTTAGTTTTATACAGAACCAACAATTTGAGCAAAATGATTTAACACACTTAGAGTTTATAACTATAGAATCCAGACTATTGAATAATTTATCAGCAGAATATTTGAAGGATCTATAACCAGACTTGGATGATATTTCAACCATGTGAAATATCATCCAAGTCTGGATGATACTGAACTAGATCATCAAAGATTAAGACCCCCGAGTTTAAGTATGAAATACGTCTTGTGAAAAATAAAATAATAGATTACTTGTATTATACTTTGAGTGCCCTGATTTTCCTCAGTGACCTTTTTTAACCTCATCACACACCTTCACTAGAATATTAGAAAAATGATCCATCCACTGAACTTAAACCTCTCAGTTGTTTACTCATGTCTCTGTGCTGTGACTCGTTCTTGTAGCGCTCACGGCTCTGGGGGTTCCCTGTGATTGAGCTGTAGTGAAGATGTTAAAGTCTCTCTGACCCCCTGCCTGCACCATCATCAATCCCCCAGGATGCTTTATGATGCTCTGAGATGGAGATCAAGGACTAAATCCCTCACGTCCAGGTAAATGAAATATAGTCATAGTTATAAGCAAATAAATACAGTATTAAAGGAGCAGATTGTCATATTTAGAGCCATCTTGTGGCTGTGAGGTGAACTGCAACTCTCTTTTCACACGAACCGAAGTATGCCTTGAGAATTTCCTTATAGGGAAATGAAATAGAATTGAGCAGCTCTGTTCTGGTGTTGAGGGGGTGTGGCTAATATCAGGGCTGGAAACTGAAATCAGACAGATGAACTCCATGGCAATATTGTCAATCATGGTTTTTGAAGTTATCTTTCGAATTGTATGATGACGACGATATAATTATATAATTAAATGTTTGAGAAATCAATAACCTGATCACCCAGGAGAAGTAGATTCCAAATATCAGGTCTTCATTCACAATTGCCCAGAGGAAAAACAGGTTTACTACGCTGTTCATATAACTATCATTTTTATTCCATTTGTTCAACAACCAGAGAAACAAAAATATCTTTCTATTGACAACATCCTCTTGAACACAGCCTGTTCAAGATGGGAATGTTGAACACTTTTATTCCATTTCGTTGTTCCATGTAAAATGTCCAAAAATGGAATGGGGAGGTCTATGTTGGCGGAAGCCATGGCCTATTGGTTAGAGAAGCAACTTTGTGACCAAAAGGTTGCCGGTTTAATTCCCAAGATCAGCAGAAATGGCTGAAGTACCCTTGAACAAGGCACCTAACCCCCAACTGTACATCACTCTGGATAAGAGCATCGCGTCAAGTTTATTTGTATAGTGCTTTTAACAACAGACATTGTCGCAAAGCAGCTTTACAGAAAATTAAAGACTTTAAACATGAGCTAAGTTTATCCCTAATAAGTTTATTTATCCTGTGGCGATGGTGGCAAGGAAAAACTCCCTCAGACAATACGAGGAAGAAACCTCGAGAGGAACCAGACTCAAAAGGGAACCCATCCTCATCTGGGTGATAACAGATAGCACAATTATAAAGAACTCACTTCTGTAACTATGTCCTATTTAGTCACAAAGTACAACTGTGCAACCAGGAAGTCTGCTTTGTTGAAGTTATCAACTATTCATTGATTGAGACTTGAGTGCAAAACTGTTCATGACAACTGCAGTCTGAAAGGTATTGTGGTGATTGTAGTCCTCAGCCATCATGGCAAAACTGTAAGTGTCCAGAGCCATCTTCTGAGTACGACTTTCAACTGTCTATGCGGGGCCGTCCTCCACAGGAGCGATGTGATGAGACTCCAGCCAGAAGTAGGGCATCAGGACGGATCAGGCAGGTCTGAGGAGTAGAAGAGGTCAGCATCACTGGCATCTCAGGATCGACATGTAACTCAACAGAGAGAGACAGATAGAAGGAGAGACGGGGTGGGAACACAGGTTGTTAGGTATGCCCAATGTCACCTCATGATTAAGAACAGTATAAGAGCGTCTGCTAAATGCTTGTAATGTAACGTGTTGTTCCTTTACTGAACCACAGAGCCAGAATCGACATCTGTGTAAAAGGGACAACCGGCACGGCGGGATAGAGATGTGGTATTTCTGACATTGAAATTCTTCTTTCTCAGTCCAGCACAAGTTCAAACGTCTCCGTCTATGGCCCCATAAGGGCTGTGCACCTTTCTGTCTCAAAAGGCTTCCCACATCTCTTCAATCTCTCCTCCAATGTATTTCTAATCACACAAACACAATGCTCAGCATCTGAAGAGTGGTATAAATATGCAAAGCTACCAAAAGGACCTCAACACTCAGTCCAGCCACCGTTATTGTTTTGAAAGCAGCGCTGGTATGCTTGGGGTATTTTGTATTTTTGATGTGTAATAGGTTTTACCTCACAGTGTGTACCCCCTCAACACCAGAACAGAGCTGCTCAATTCTATTTCATTTCCCTATAAGGAAACTCTCAAGGCATAATTCAGTTTGTGTGAAAAGAGAGTTGCAGTTCACCTCACAGCCACAAGATGGCTCTAAATATGACAATCTGCTCCTTTAATACTGTATTTATTTGCTTATAACTATGACTATATTTCATTTACCTGGACGTGAGGGATTTAGTCCTTGATCTCCATCTCAGAGTATCATAAAGCATCCTGGGGGATTGATGATGGTGCAGGCAGGGGGTCAGAGAGACTTTAACGTCTTCACTACAACTCAATCACAGGGAACCCCCAGAGCCATGAACGCTACAAGAACGAGTCACAGCACAGAGACATGAGTAAACAACTGAGAGGTTTAAGTTCAGTGGATGGATCATTTTTCTAATATTCTAGTGAAGGTGTGTGATGAGGTTAAAAAAGGTCACTGAGGAAAATCAGGGCACTCAAAGTATGATACAAGTAATCTATTTTATTTTTCACGAGACGTATTTCATACTTAAACTCGGGGGTCTTAATCTTTGATGACCTAGTTCAGTATCATCCAGACTTGGATTAGCCTAGTAAACTAGACCCAACCGCCTAGCGGCCAAAAATATTTTTGCCTAGCGAATGGGTCTAGCCTCGCACCATATAAACAAAAACACCCCGGGCATCAAATCGTGCCCGCCAATCACAACGCAAGGTTTTTGTTTGGATTCTTTGGGCGGGCTTTTGCAGGAGTGACGACAAAGCTGCGCAACGCTGGAGAAAGCACAGCAGGAAAGATGGCTACCGCTAGTGAACAGCGCGCGTTTGACTCCGCTTTGGAATCAGTTTTAGAAGAATTAGACTTGGAGTTTTCGTTGAAACATGAGCAGGAAGAGGCTCTCCGCTCATTCCTTTTCAAGAAGGACGTTTTCGCTGTTTTGCCGACCAGCTATGGCAAAAGTCTGATCTACCAGCTGGTTCCGCTCGTAGCCAAAAGGATGGGGCTAGTTTGTGCAGTACGAAGAATTAATAAACAGCTTTGAAACATTACTTTTTGATTGTTTCTTATTTTCCCGTTATTTTAAATTTAAGGGAAATTATTTCACCAAACACCACTAAATAAAAACTCTCAAAAACAGTTTAAGCAAACCCTTGAAAAACACTTGGAAAAAAATGTGTATGTGGTACAGACTCCAAATTTGTGGTCATTATCTCCAAACTTCTTAATATCTAGAACCTGTTTATTAATTAATACGCATTTTGAAAAATTATTTAATTTCAAGGCCTCCCCCACTGCTTTCTGTCGCTCTGACTACGTCACAGTCACTGTTGCGCTGATTGGTCAGAGCGTTGGCCTATACGCACAGAGACAGTTTGAAAGACAGCGGTTTGTTCCTCCTACCCGCTTCGGAAATGTCTACGGATCGAGGCCAGACTAAATATTCACATTTAGTCTGGCTTGCCAGGCTAGACTTGGATGATATTTCACATGGTTGAAATATCATCCAAGTCTGGTTATAGATCCTTCAAATATTCCGCTGATAAATTATTCAACAGTCTGGATTCTATACTTATAAACTCTAAGTGTGTTAAATCATTTTGCTCAAATTGTTGGTTCTGTATAAAACTAAAAATGTTCTAGATTAACTCGAAATTGCCCAACCTACTCAAACCTCTAAGTTATTATAATTTTCACACTATTTCTTAAAGTGAGACGGTCTTTCGATTTCATAAAATCTGTGAAATTTAATTCCCTCTGAAATTTGCTCATTGTGATATATGTTTATTTCTGTAATATCTCACAAAATATCAGGCCATTCTGTGGCTGGGAAGTTATTTAATTTGAGGGGATTCCCAAGCAAATAATGTGCATGAAATCGTTCGCTTCGCGCAGTCAAGCAGACAGAGGAAGTCCATGTGTGTGTGCGCATGCGCAGGTTTACCTTCTTCTTCCTTTGGGTTTTACGCCAGCTGGCATCCACAGTGTTGCATTACTGCCATCGACAGGTTTACCTTTGATAGTGCACTGACATCATTCTGTCGCTAAATGAACAGCTGATCACACCGAGGTGCTCACTGACCGCCGATATTTATTAGTTTAGTCCTGCATTTCCTTTCCTTCGCAAGATAACATCTTCTCGCTTTCTTTCCGTTACTGTAGTCGGTCTTTCGCGTTTCATTCGCACACTCACGTCCTCCATTTTTCTCTCCTGTTTCAAATTTGTATCCCACAATGCCTTGTGCGAATGGGGAAAGCCCACAACGTGATGCATGACGTATCTTGAATTGGGTCGTGGTGAAGCAGGAAAAAATAGCAGAGAATTTAGGGCCACATGGCTCTAAATTCATTAATTGTTCTATTTTTAAAAAAACTAATAAAATTGGAAGTCTGTGATTTGAATTCATGGCAGGCGCTGGCGGGAGCGGGACTGAAAATCATAATTCTTTGCGGGAGCGGGCGGGAGTAGGACTGCACAATGCGGGCGCGGGCGGGAGCGAGACTGAAAAATCCGACCCGCGCAGACCTCTAGCTCACACTAGACACTGAAGATCGAGTCACACCCGTTCCAGAACGCTGGACTGCTATAAATAAACACACACTGATGAGGCTTTATTACGTCTGCCAACTTTGGTGGAAGACATTATGTTTTCACCTCTGTTTGTTTTTTCCCAATGTAACTCAAAAAGCAGTGGACAGATTTTGATGAAATTTGGAGTAAAGGTGAGCCATGGACCAAGGAACAGTTGATTAGATTTTGATGCGAATCTGAAAATGTGGCTTGGTGGAAGTATGCACTCTACCAAGCGCCCTTCTAGTTCCCGCTTTCTTTGGTTCAGTGTAAACAACCCAAACTGTCATTGTCTTCTTAACATCAATATTGTAGGATCTCTGTGTACAAAGGGCTTATAACCTCTCACATGATAACATGCTTCAGACTCATTTCTCCTGAACACCTTGGTGCCGTGACCTGGATGGCTCACTCACACCTCTCTGATGAGTTCCATTATTATTGACGAACCAAGAAGGGTTCCTTTCCTTAACAGATATGGTGATAAGGTTTCAAAAGAACAACGGATATCCTCTGAGGGATTGAAAGAACAGTGGTTGTTGCTGTCATGGCTTAGAACCAGTGAAATTAGGGAAAGAGTGAAGTAAAGAATGCCTTAAAGCGAAACCAAGGCAATAGCTTCAAAGTTTAGTTTGAAGTTTTTGGGGTTAGTATGCTGCATCTTAAATAAAGGGTGCACAAGGATTTCCATGAGCCAAAATTGAAGGTGGGTCCCACACACACAGACCAGTACCTACTTTTCGACTCTCACCACCCACTGGAACATAAATTGGGGGTCATTAGGACCTTGCAACACAGGGCTCATAACATTCCTACAACATTAGAGGGAAAAGAGAAGGAGCAGAATGATATCAAGAAAGCACTTCAGAATTGCAGTTATCCCAACTGTGCATAAAAAGAGCATAAAAAGGCACATAACTGACAAGGATGATAACAGGAACAAACGCAAGAACATTGTCATTCCCTACATTTCTGGTCTATCTGAGAAACTCAGGAGGATCTTCTACAAACACAACATTCCGGTACATTTCAGACCCAATAACACCCTGAAGCAGAAACTGGTCCACCCTAAGGACAGAATACCCAGACACAAACAGGACAACGTAGTGTATGCAATTCAGTGCAGTGAGAATTGCACAAATTCGTATATTGGGGAGACGAAACAACCGCTATACAGGCGCTTGGCCCAACCCAGGAGAGCCAGCTCCTCAGGCCAGGACTCGGCTGTCTACATTCATCTTAACAATGAAGGACACTCATTTCGGGATTGTGACGTACGCATTTTAGCCAGAGAGGATCGTTGGTATGAGCGAGGAGTCAAAGAAGCCATTTTTGTCAACCTGGAACAGCCATCACTGAACAGAGGTGGGGGTCTAAGACATCATTTGTCAACCATCTACAAGGTGGTCTTGGACACTCTTCCCAGACGGCTGGGTGTACGCCAGGACCCAGCTGTTTTCGGGGACTCACAGGAGGACAGAGAGAGGCAGATTGCCATTGATCACCGTAACGGGCAATCCTTTGATCACCCTAATGACTCGCCGTTCACACCCAGCCTCCAGCGACCCACACCAACATGATGCCTCAATGACACCTTAGATAAGCTGGTCATCAGAATTCTGATTCTGATTCTGAGCCAGGAGAGGATAAATATCTGATACTCCCTGTTAGTCAAACAGAACTGAGGAAGCCTTTTGGACAAAAGGTGAAACGTTTTCAAGAATCTTCAAGCAAGTCCAGTTGCCCATTTCTACCACCCACAGTTTACTATGACCTGGATGATTGAGAATCTTCACAGACATACACCTCACAATAACTTGGATACAATTGTTTGAACTGATCTTGGAATTTGCAGTTGTTTAGAAATGGCTCCAAGAGACATTCCGGAATTGTGTATATCTGCGATCCTCATTCTCAGATCTGCATTGAGCTCCTTGGACTTTCCCATTTTACTGTGTGTTGGTCAATACAATGAGTGCTGTAAACAAACCATTTTTATGAAGGCACAGAGAAGCTACCAGCTGTAGCCAATTATGATCACAAACAGGAAGTTAAGAGACCTCGGCCTTGGCAAGATAAAAGACATTTTGGAAGTTTCAGCACCTCTGAATTAATAATCTGTGAGTGTATGTAAATTTTTGACCCTGTATGTATAATTTTGACCCTGTGTTGATTTCAGAAAACCCAAAGAAAATTAAAACTTGTGCACCAAATTCTAGTGTGTTTTTTATGAAAGATGTATGCTGTACAATCATTCTGCCACAGAAAAAGAGCAGTTCAAAGAAATTCATCTCATCTCATCTCATTTTCTTCCGCTTATCTGGGGCCGGGTCACAGAGGCAGCAGTCGGAGCATGGAAGCCCAAACTTCCCTCTCCCCAGACACCTCGGCCAGCTCCTCGGGAAGAACACCGAGGCGTTCCCAGGCCAGCCGAGAGACATAGTCCCTCCAGCGTGTCCTGTGTCTTCCCCGGGGCCTCCTCCCGGGGGGACATGCCTGAAACACCTCCCCAGGGAGGCATCCAGGAGGCTTCTGAAAGAGATGCCTGAGCCACCTCAGCTGATTCCTTTCGATGTGGAGGAGCAGCGGCTCTACTCCGAGCTCCTCCCGAGTGACTGTGCGTCTCACCCTATCTCTAAGGGAGCGCCCAGCCACCCTGTGAAGGAAACTCATTTCGGCCGCTTGTATCCGCGATCTTGTTCTTTCAGTCATTACCCAAAGCTCATGACCATAGGTGAGTGTCGGAACGTAGATCGACCGGTAAATCAAGAGCTTCGTCTTTTGGCTCAGCTCCTTCTTCACCACGATGGACCGGTAAAGCGACCGCATCACTGCGGAGGCTGCACCGATCCGCCTGTCGATCTCACGCTCCATCCTTCCCTCACTCATGAACAAGATCCTGAGATACTTAAACTCCTCCACTTGAGGCAGGACTTCTCCACCAACCTGAAGAGGGCAAGCCACCCTTTTCTGGTCGAGAACCATGGCCTTGGACTTGGAGGTGCTGATTCTCATCCCAGCCACTTCACACTCGACTGCAAACCGCCCCAGTGCATGCTGAAGGTCCTGGTTTGAAGAAGCCAACAGGACAACATCATCCGCAAAAAGCAGAGATGAAATCCTGTGGTTCCCAAACAGGATTCCCTCCGGCCCCTGGCTGCACCTAGAAATTCTGTCCATAAAAATTATGAACAGAACTGGTGACAAAGGGCAGCCCTGCCAGAGTCCAACATGCACTGGGAACAGGTCTGACTTACTGCTGGCAATGCGAACCAGACTCCTGCTCCGTTCGTACAGGGACCGGACAGCCCTTAGCAAAGAGCCCCGAACCCCATACTCCCGAAGCACCCCGCACAGGATACCACGAGGGACACGGTCGAATGCCTTCTCCAGATCCACAAAGCACATGTGGACTGGTTGGGCAAACTCCCATGAACCCTCAAGCACCCTATGAAGGGTATAGAAATTAATGAAAGCCCAAATATTGCCATGACATTCATATCCAAGATGACATTCATGTCACTGTACTTATGTAAACTTCTGACCACAACTGTAAATAACTTGAGATCATGAAAAAAGAAACTAAAATGATGTGAATTCATGGATTTTTAGGGTTTGCATATGTAACATATTTACTCAGATGAATTTATCCGACTCCATTCATCGAAAATCCAATGAAATCTCTGTTACTTGTTGTAACACCTTGTGATATTGAGTTGTCCCAGTTCAGCAATAAGCACAGTGAGCAATTTGGGTTCAGTGACTCTTAAACACACACACACACAGAGCCATCCTCACCCCTGCTAGGCGGCTCTTCCTCAGCCTGTGCTGCAAGGGTGTGAAGTGAGCAGTGACCTCAGCTTCTCGGCTGCGTCTGGCCTCATTTGCTTCTCACCTCTAAATTAAAGCCTGAGCACGGCGGATTCTCCCTGCCCGCCCTGTGCTAGCCTTTCCTCGCATTAGGCTCACCCTGTCGTTTTCATCTGGTCTCATGAGTGCCACAGGGATGAATATTTGTTCCACTCACTGTTTCTGCCAACAGCTGCTGCTTCACACACCAGGTTGCACCAGGCAAGGTTTAACTGGTGTGAAATGGATTTAAGAAGTTTAATATTATACTTATTACAGTACATACATCAGAATAATAGTACCAACTAATTATTCTTGAATTTATATTTAGAAATATGATATTTAAAGAAACAACTCACTCATGCACACACAAAAACACACACATTTGCACAATTAAAGTAAAATTAGTCGAATAAGTATTCATGTTACAACCTGGAACTTAAAGTGACACAGGTCGATGTATTAAAAAGATGACTAGTACCCTGTGGAGCAAGAATATGAATGACCACTCTCCACTGTACATCAACAGCTCACTCGTGGAGAACATCATGAGCACCAAATTCCTCGGTGTTCATCTGGCGGAGAACCTCACCCGGTCCCTCAACACCAGAAAGCCCAGCAGCACCTCTACTTCCTACGGAGGCTGAGGAAAACCCATCTCCCATCACCCATCCCAGAGGTGGACAGTAACGAAGTACATTTACTTGAATACTGTACTTAAGTACACTTTGAGTATCTGTACTTTACTTGAGTATTATTTTCTTTTAAACTTATGACTTTAACTTCACTACATTTGAAAGACAAATATCATACTTTTCACTCCACTACATTTCTGTCAAGGTCGTCGTTACTCGTTACTATGACACGGCTCTGAAAGTGGATGTTTTTTCTTTTCTTTTCTAAAACGTGATGTTTTTTTTCGCAGGTGACACTGAGACAGCCGATCAGTAATCACTAGGGTCACGTCACGTTCATAGACTGTATAAAATCAAGTTCAACTATTTCTCAATGGAGTTATTTGAACACGATCAGCTGATGGCAGAATGGAAGGAGGTGGTTCTTCTGGAGAATGCACACACTCATGGCTTTACCTAGAACCCATGTTTCAGTTTTCTGAAAGGATTAAAGATATGTTTCGTTTTAAATGTTTGCTTTGTTTGCCAAAAACGAACCACATCACGGCCTACAAAAACTCTCCATCCAACCTGCAGAAGTATATTGAGGTATATAAACCTTTTATTCCAAGAGAAAGCTTGCAATGAAGTTGTCTGTGCTTTAAGAGCTAGCGATAACATTGCAAACATAGCTATGCAGTCTGGTTAGTCAAATGACTTGCTATGGATTTGCCCACCAAGTTGCCATAGCCTTGTCCACGGCTAACGTTAACACATAGCTAGTTAACTTGGACACTGTTAGTTAGCATGTAAAAACAGAGTTACGCTAACATGAATAATGTTACCTTATCTGAAGTCCTTTCAGAAATATATGTTTTAGCATAATCTTGCCAAATAAACAATGTAAAAATCTTTCTTTTTTAGTAACATTAGCTACCCAGTATGATTTCGAGTTTGAAAAGCGTTTGCTAGCATGTCAGGTGGAGCTTCAGTGACTAGCTAGCTTAACGTTAAACCACCATGATGGCACAGCATGCGTTCATTTTGTGAATTCACATTTCTGTTCTTGGTAACAGCATTAGATTTTGTAAGTGTTGTGCCAATAATACAACAATGCGTTGACAGAAAATGTACTTTGAATACTTACCGTAAGTATTTTTAAAAGCAAGTACTTCAGTACTTAAATAAAAATTTGACTGGAGAACTTTCACTTGTATCGGAGTAACATTTGACCAGTGGGATCTGTACTCTGACTTAAGTAATGAAGTTGGGTACTTTGTCCACCTCTGACCCATCATCACAATATTCTCCAGAGGGACTATTGAGAGCATCCTAAGCATCTGCATGACGGTCTGGTTTGGGAATTGCACCACCTTGGATCGCAAGACCCTACAGTGGATAGTGAGGACAGCTGAGATCATCATCGGAGTCTTTCTTCCCTCCATCATGGACATTTACACCACATGCTGCATCCAGAAAGCTACCAGCATCGTGGATGACCCCACACACCCATCACACAATCTCTTCACCCTCCTGCTGTCCGGAAAAAGGTACTGAAGCATTCGGGCCTTCACAGCCAGACCCTTTAACAGTTTCTTTCCACATGCTATCGGACTCCTCAACTCTGAGGGACTGGACTGATGCACACAGACTGCTGAACACACCACTCATACTGCAGTCTTTTGCACAGTGAACAATAATGCACTACAATGTTTACAATGTCTCTCACACACACAAGGTTTACATTTATTTATTCCCTTTCGTATACTACCTCAATATGCACACTCAACTCTGCACCTTATGTTGCTTCTGTCTGCACTTTATATTGTTTGTGTCGTTTATTGTTTGTCTATTGTGTCATTACTGTCTGCAGTGTTGCACTTGTGCACTTTGTTATATGTCGACTAGTAGTCCTGTGATGTTTAATGGAGCACCATGGTCCTCGAGAAATATAGTTAAAGGAGAACTGAAAACAAATTTTTTATTATCAAAATTCTATTTCTCATTTTATTAAATATCGGAATGCATGTTTGATCACTATTTTGTCGCTGCTATAGCAAGTTATGAGTGTTTGAAATCTCATCTCGTTATCTCTAGCCGCTTTATCCTTCTACAGGGTCGCAGGCAAGCTGGAGCCTATCCCAGCTGACTACGGGCGAAAAGCAGGGTACACCCTGGACAAGTCGCCAGGTCATCACAGGGCTGACACATAGACACAGACAACCATTCACACTCACATTCACACCTACGGTCAATTTAGAGTCACCAGTTAACCTAACCTGCATGTCTTTGGACTGTGGGGGAAACCGGAGCACCCGGAGGAAACCCACACGGAGAACATGCAAACTCCACACAGAAAGGCCCTCACCGGCCCCGGGGCTCGAACCCAGGACCTTCTTGCTGTGAGGCGACAGCGCTAACCACTACACCACCGTGCCGCCCAGTGTTTGAAATATGCTCTGTAATATATCAGTCCGTATGTCAAAGCAATGGCCCTAAACAAGATTCATTGAGACCTGTGCGAGACATCGTAGGACGGAAGTAAAACGTACAGCGGAAATCAAAGTGACCAACCTTGTGTCCAAAATCGCTCACTCGTTCACTACTCCCTACTCTCTATAGAGGGAATTACTATATAGAGGACTATATAGCGAGCTCATTGGTAAAATGAAAAAACGCTTTCGGACACTACTCCGTCGCGCTGGTATTTACGTCATTACTGTCGCACAATTAAAACGTGCCAGATCAGTCGGCTGGTAGGTTTTCAAAATAATAAATACACGCATGTATTTTTGTGATAAATCCATATTATACTGAGGGCATTTCCCACATTAATCAATACAAAGTACCTGCAGCTTTCAGTTCTTTTAAATCAAGGCTGAATACTTTCTTCTTTGCCGCTAACTTTTATTAAATCAAATTTGAGATTTTTAATTTGATTTGATTTCTTTCAGCGCGACCGCAGTGCATGATGGGATATATTGCTTTGGTTAGTGATCATCGTTGTACACGACTTTTCATGATGCATTGTGGGATACTTTGAGTGCACTATATAGGGTGTAAATAATCCTCACTAAGGTTTTGGACAGCACTACAAAATGGTGTCCCCACTATATAGTGCCCTATATAGAGAGTAGGGAGCAATTTCGGACACAGGGCAACATCTGCCAACGTTGTCAAAAGACGACGTTGGCATTCGACTCTTTCGAATGCTGATGCAATCAAGACGGAAATTTTGTTTGATTTGATAGCAATCAGGAAAGTTTGAAAAAAGTAGGCAGCAATCGTCATTTAACTCATTTTTGTGCAATATTTCGTTTGGAAAACAGTTTTCAAAATGGCGGCACTGACACCTGGCTGACACTTCACGTTTCGAAGTCTCGCACAAGTCTCGTGAAGATCGCGCGGATAAGCGACGCCTGCCATGGACCAAACGAACTAAATTCAACATGGCTAAAAAACGAATAGGCCGAAAAGTATAATATTTTTAATTGCAACTAGTCACGATATAAGGTTACTAAACGTAATTGAATAACACGTTAATTAAGAAATAAAGCAAGTTTAAAAATGACTTCAGTTCCCCTTTAACTGTTTACTGTACCAACTGTATATGGTTGAAATGACAAAAAAATTTTGACCTTGGATAACCCTAGGTACTTGAATCACATGCCGTATTGCCTGTTGCCTCATCCCTGTGAAGGAAAATGAGCTGGAAAAACACCACACACTAATGTTTACACTTGGGTATGGAAACGGCCGAAGTTTATCCTTATTATAATGAGCAAGGTCACAACAAACATGGCGGAATCGGTGGCCTCCGACAAAGAAGCGAGTGCTCAAGAGCCAGCAATATTTACTTGGCTTGTCTGCTGTGTTTTTTCCCTCTCTTTTCTGACACGTTTTGCCTCTGACAATATCAGATACTTCCTTAAAGTCATCATTTTTTTTTGTCTCGATTTAGGAGTCTTCATTCGATCTGGGCGATCCGCTATGTTTGCTGTAGCTCCGTGGTCATGACCTCTGACTCGTGCATGACCTCACGTGACTTTTCCGAACTGGCTGCTGAGCAAGCAGTTTGTAAACAGACTAACATGTGGTTAGGACACGCTGCATTAGGAAATAAAATGTATTGAAACAAGATGATGCATACCAGCTATGAGGATGGGTATCAGCTCAAACAGTTCAGAAAGGGGAGTGGATTAAATGATTCCTGAACCAGCACATCAACCTGGGTCACTAAGTATTTTAAACACCAATAATATAATAATATTTATTTATAAAGCGCTAAAACTATGATACATATTCTAAAGCGCATATTCTAAGTCACAAATCAACTCTATTGAACTAATTATGACTTCAAGTGGTAACTGGTTGCACCGAAACTAACACGGGGTAAATACTTATGCAACCACAACATTTTTATTTCTAAATAATTTTCCACACTATCTTGTATCTTGTTTTGTCTTCCACTTTAATTACTATAATGGTATATTTGTGTACATGTACAATCCCATAATAAGTCCATTTTAATGCCACTATAAAATGTGGAAAAGTCCAAGGGGGTGAATACTTATGCAAGGCCAAAATCTTCACATAGTTACATTAAAGGCATTTAGTAGACACTCTTATCCAGAGCAGCCTATAGAGTAGTCAGGTTCCTTGCTCAAAAGGTACTTCAGCTATTCTGGCTGATCCAGGGACGCAAACCAGCAACCTTTTGGTCCTAAAGCGGTTTCTCTAACCATTAGGCCATGATAGTTGTTTCATAGTTGATTTGTTTAGCTTTATTTCATTTCGAAAACAATTTTGTTTAAAAAAAAAAGGAGGAATCGGCTATATTTACAAATCTGTCGAAAGTGAAAATCTATTATCATCTTTACAACTTCAGTCTTTTGGGTACAGTTCTGCTCCACCGCTGTGGGACGCCGGTTTTTTGGAAGTATTTTGTAAACCTCCTTTAGTTTAAACACAACCACTAAGTAACATCTTGTTCCTTTTGACTAACAGCAAATTTCTTGAAGAAAAAAAGGGGGTAATTACGGCTGTCCAAGACGGCCGCCCCGTAACGCTACACCAGGGGTCGGCAACCCTAGGCACACGTGCCACAACTGGCACGCCGAGGAATTTCCAGTGGCACACTGACGACGATACACAAACCTAATTATTCAACACATTAAAAATGTTCAAATGTCATCTTGAACTGTCATTGGCTGTTGCATGGCGAGCCTGCTCTTTTAGCATGACTACACAACAATACACGCCCCCCTCCCAGTGTTGCCAGATACTGCTGACGTTTTCCAGCCCAAAATATGTTCAAAACCCGCCAAAATGCACTTAAAACCGCCCAATCTGGCAACACTTCCCCCTCCCCATATTTCTCACGAGATGGGCCCACTTGATGCAGCAGTTGCGCTAAGATGGCAAAGAAGCCGACAGTTCGGGCTTTCCTCTCCTTGTGGACCAAAGAATATGGGTTCGTTTCTCAGAGGGACCATGCTGTGTGCGTGTTGCGTTTTGAAAGTGTTGTGTGTCGAACATCCAGTGTTAAACGTCATTTTGAGGCAAAGCACGAAAAGACTTTCAAAGATCAGACAGATAGGGACGAATCAATCTCACGCGCAGTGTGCAGGTATGGGAAGCAAACCCACACTTTAACAGTCTTTACCTCAGCTAAAAACAATGCCACTGAAGCTAGCTATATAATTTCTCACTGCATAGCTAAACATGGAAAGACATTCACAGACGGCGAATACATTAAGGAGGCCTTTCTCTCCGGCTCGGATAGTCTTTTTGAGGGGCTGCCAAAGAAAGAGACAATAAAATCAAGAATAAAAGACATGCCCGTATCAGCCAGAACTGTTGAGCGACGAATTGGTGAAATGGCAGAAAACGTAAGGGTGCAGCAAACAACTGGCATAAAAGATGCAGCGGTATTTAGCATTGTGCTTGACGAAAGCGTAGATGTGAATGATGTGGCACATTTGGCAGTGATGGCAAGATATTGTGATGTGACTGTGAGAGAGGAGCTCTGCTGTTTAAAGCCAATGAACCCTGCTGGGCATCTTTACCCGAAAAGTTCAACTGTCTTCGCAATATCGCACTGGCTTTATTGTCAGTGTTCGGATCAACATATCCGTGTGAACAGATATTTTCGCACATGAAGAATGTACTTTGCCCCTCCCGAAGTCGTCTGACAACGGGCCATTCGGAAGCATGCGTCCAACTCAAAGTGGCCAATTACCATCCCCACATCTCGGAGCTAAGTAAGGCCAAGTTTACATTAGACCATATCTGTCTCATTTTCTTCGCGGATGCACTGTCCGTTTACATTAAAACGCCTGGAAACGCCGGGAAACGGGAATCCGCCAGGGTCCACGTATTCAATCTAGATCGTGTCTGGTCCGGTGCTGTGTAAACATTGAGAATACGCGGATACGCTGTGCTGAGCTCTAGCTGGCGTCGTCATTGGACAACGTCACTGTGACATCCACCTTCCTGATTCGCTGGCGTTGGTCATGTGACGCGACTGCTGAAAAACGGCGCGGACTTCCGCCTTGTATCACCTTTCATTAAAGAGTATAAAAGTATGAAAATACTGCAAATGACGCGGTACGCGGTGGTCCGGATCACCGTATTTTCCATACAAAACGAGGGCATTAATTAATTATTTTTCCTGGATTGTGGTCCGGTTCACCGTATGCTGTATTATATTACGATATAAATAAAAACTTACCAAAATCATACTGTGTTTGTCATTTAATACGAGTTTTTTTACAAAGTCGTACATCATTTGTTATTTTTTCTCAAACCGGAAGAGAAATGCATGCGTAAAACACACGCGCAATAAAAGATACCAGTTCTAACGCATGTAAAAAAGCGGGAGCTGCCACGAGGGAAGTGAAAAATAATTTTACCAACTTTCGTCATTATGTCTCAGGGTGGTTATGAACAGCTTCTAAGGAATAAGAAAAAATGTGCTAGAGACTACAAAGCAACAGAAGAAAGGGCAAAGGAAAGAATTTATTCTAAATTAGGGGAAGAAGTAGCTGAAAATTTAAAATTTATTTGTCTTCTGAACTTGGTGGTCCGGACCACACCTGAAAACGGCGTGGTCCGGACCACAACGGTAGTCCGGACCACCGCGTACCGCGTCAAATACTGATGCAAATACTGCCCATTGTGTAGTTATGATTGTCTTTAGGCTTGCCATCCTTCCACTTGCAAGTGGTAAGTGATATGCGCTGGGATCACACACACAGCGGCTCAGTCCCGAATCATTGCTCGTGTGCTTCACTCGCGCGCTCTGTGAGCTGCGCAGGGCCGGAGTGCGCACCCTCCAGAGGGCACTCGCTGTTCAGGGCGGAGTGATTTGGAGCGCAGGATGCCTGCGGAGCCGAGCGTATCCGTGTATTGGTGTTGCTGTGTGCACACTAATCGTTTTAAAAACGTTAATCTGATGATCCGCTGATACGGTCTAATGTAAACCCCACCTAAGGGGAAGCAGGGCCAGGGATCACATTGACTGATAGGCAAAACATTTATTTTGTAACAAGGCTACTTCAAATTTGCAGTTTATTGTTAAGCCACTTTATGTAGGCTACTTGTCAATGTTCTCTGACACTCATTATTTAATTTTTTTCTGTAGTTTTATTATTCATCAGTTCCCTTTCCATTAGGCTGCTACGTCTTTATTGTGAATAACTTGGGCCTGTTACCTACTGAAAGATTTTGGATGTTATTTTGTGAATTTGTATAAGCTGCTTGCAATGTTGTTATCCAATGTGTGTGTGTGTGTGGGGGGGGGGGGGTTCTTAAACCTTGTGTGTGAGGTTAATGGCATAAAACAAGTGCAATGGTGTTTTACATTTGCTCAATGCATTAAATATCCCTATCCGTCTAAAATGTGTGGTGTCTAATTACACATAGTTAACAACACCTATTTGAATGGCACACTAACTAACAAGAAAATTTCTAATTGGCACTACATGGCAAAAAGGTTGCCGACCCCTGCGCTACACCCTTTAACCACCCTGTGAAGTTTTGTTTGTGATGATAGATTTCAGCTCGTTTCCTAAACCACATCAGTGACATCACTGGTTCAAGGATTTGGGGCGAAATCAATTTGTGATCTTATGTGACTTTAGTTTTTCTGTTAGCTACATTAACGTCATAGTGTCAGACCAAGCAAGGAAGCCAGAGCCTGATGATTAAAGACGCAGCTTTAGGTGCCGAAGTTCACCACTTTGAGTCCCTAGAACAGCAGGAATAGCTGAAGTGCCTTTGAGCAAGGAACTGAATCCCCAACTGCTTGTAAATTGTAAATAAAAACGGAATGCAATAATTTACAAATCTCAAAAACTGATATTGTATTCACAATAGAACATAGACAACATATCAAATGTCGAAAGTGAGACATTTTGAAATTTCATGCCAAATATTGGCTCATTTGAAATTTCATGACAGCAACACATCTCAAAAAAGTTGGGACAGGGGCAATAAGAGGCTGGAAAAGTTAAAGGTACAAAAAAGGAACAGCTGGAGGACCAAATTGCAACTCATTAGGTCAATTGGCAATAGGTCATTAACATGACTGGGTATAAAAAGAGCATCTTGGAGTGGCAGCGGCTCTCAGAAGTAAAGATGGGAAGAGGATCACCAACCCCCCTAATTCTGCGCCGACAAATAGTGGAGCAAAATCAGAAAGGAGTTCGACAGTGTAAAATTGCAAAGAGTTTGAACATATCATCATCTACAGTGCATAATATCATCAAAAGATTCAGAGAATCTGGAAGAATCTCTGTGCATAAGGGTCAAGGCCGGAAAACCATACTGGGTGCCCGTGATCTTCGGGCCCTTAGACGGCACTGCATCACATACAGGCAGCTTCTGTATTGGAAATCACAAAATGGGCTCAGGAATATTTCCAGAGAACATTATCTGTGAACACAATTCACCGTACCATCCGCCGTTGCCAGCTAAAACTCTATAGTTCAAAGAAGAAGCCGTATCTAAACATGATCCAGAAGCACAGACGTCTTCTCTGGGCCAAGGCTCATTTAAAATGGACTGTGGCAAAGTGGAAAACTGTTCTGTGGTCAGACGAATCAAAATTTGAAGTTCTTTATGGAAATCAGGGACGCCGTGTCATTCGGACTAAAGAGGAGAAGGACGACCCAAGTTGTTATCAGCGCTCAGTTCAGAAGCCTGCATCTCTGATGGTATGGGGTTGCATTAGTGCGTGTGGCATGGGCAGCTTACGCATCTGGAAAGACACCATCAATGCTGAAAGGTATATCCAGGTTCTAGAGCAACATATGCTCCCATCCAGATGACGTCTCTTTCAGGGAAGACCTTGCATTTTCCAACATGACAATGCCAAACCACATACTGCATCAATTACAGCATCATGGCTGCGTAGAAGAAGGGTCCGGGTACTGAACTGGCCAGCCTGCAGTCCAGATCTTTCACCCATAGAAAACATTTAGCGCATCATAAAACGGAAGATACGACAAAAAAGACCTAAGAAAGTTGAGCAACTAGAATCCTACATTAGACAAGAATGGGTTAACATTCCTTTCCCTAAACTTGAGCAACTTGTCTCCTCAGTCCCCAGACGTTTACAGACTGTTGTAAAGAGAAAAGGGGATGTCTCACAGTGGTAAACATGGCCTTGTCCCAACTTTTTTGAGATGTGTTGTTGTCATGAAATTTAAAATCACCTAATTTTTCTCTTTAAATGATACATTTTCTCAGTTTAAACATTTGATATGTCATCTATGTTCTATTCTGAATAAAATATGGACTTTTGAAACTTCCACATCATTGCATTCCGTTTTTATTTACAATTTGTACTTTGTCCCAACTTTTTTGGAATCGGGGTTGTACATTTGATGTTTCATTACGTTAGTTTATAGTATGCTGGCAAAAATGATCAAGTCCAACTGATGTAAACTCACTGGCCACTTTATTAGGAAGACCCACACACCTGTTGTTTGATGCAGTTTGAATCAGCCAATCACTTGACAGCAGCACGATGCATAAAATCATGCAGATGCAAATCAAGAGCTTTAGTGAGCTTAAGGTTCACTTCAAACATCCGAATGGGAAAAATTGTGATCTCAGTATGACTTTCTTTCACTGTGGCATGGGTGTTGGATTGAGTGGTTTATGGTGAGCACAAATCTAAAGTCTTTTAGCACAACTATAAATTCTTTAGCACAAGATCACTTAATCTTTATTATGAATATTTACTGATCATGTTTAAAGGTGTTTGATGGATATTTTTTTTCCGAAAGTTGCCGAGATTCCAATCGAAAACGGGCGATTTGTCTTTCCCCACTCCGCCATCTTGAAATGGCCGTGTTTGGCGTAGCCCGTATGTTAGTCACCAATCCTCCCTCCAAATTATTTAACACAGAACGTACCCTGACACAGTGCACCGCTACAGCCAACTTCCAGGTTTGTTTTGTCTTTATTAAAGTGCCAAGCTTAAATTATATCATATTTATTATTTACAATTTGCTAATTTGATAAAGAATGAAAAGTCAAGTGAAATTTACAAGCTGATAAGCATTTAGAGAAAGCTTTTTGTTTGTTCTTTATTTAGTCGGCAAAACACATGTTGTCAAGCAGGGTAAGAGATGTAATGCCCCGGTTAATTAATTCGGCAAATGCGTAATTATTGACAGTCAGTTGAATTTGTGATATGATCAGAAGTGACTGAAGTTATCTATGAAGGTGCCACAACTCAAGGTTTGTTATGGCTTAACTACAAATATCCAAAGACACCAAAGAATCAGATTTTCAGTCCATGTTTCAGGGATCAGCAACTGATTCTTAACATGCACCACAGCTGAAATTCCAGCTTCCAGTCCCTGTGCTAAAAGACAATGGGTTTGTGCTAAAAGACTTTGGATTTGCGCTAAGAGACTTTGGAGTTGCGCTAAAGAGACTTTGGAGTTGCGCTAAAGAGACTTTGGAGTTGCGCTAAAGAGACTTTGGAGTTGCGCTAAAGAGACTTTGGAGTTGCGCTAAAGAGACTTTGGATTTGCACTAAAGAGACTTTGGATTTGCGCTAAAGAGACTTTGGAGTTGCGCTAAAGAGACTTTGGAGTTGCGCTAAAAGACTTTGGATTTGCGCTAAAGAGCCTTTGGAGTTGCGCTAAAGAGCCTTTGGAGTTGCGCTAAAGAGACTTTGGAGTTGCGCTAAAGAGACTTTGGAGTTGCGCTAAAGAGACTTTGGAGTTGCGCTAAAGAGACTTTGGAGTTGCGCTAAAAGACTTTGGAGTTGCGCTAAGAGACTTTGGAGTTGCGCTAAAGAGACTTTGGAGTTGCGCTAAAGAGACTTTGGAGTTGCGCTAAAGAGACATTGGAGTTGCGCTAAAGAGACTTTGGAGTTGCGCTAAAGAGACTTTGGAGTTGCGCTAAAGAGACTTTGGAGTTGCGCTAAAAGACTTTGGAGTTGCGCTAAAGAGACTTTGGAGTTGCGCTAAAGAGACTTTGGAGTTGCGCTAAAGAGACTTTGGAGTTGCACTAAACAGACTTTGGAGTTGCGCTAAAGAGACTTTGGAGTTGCACTAAAGAGACTTTGGAGTTGCGCTAAAAGACTTTGGAGTTGCGCTAAGAGACTTTGGAGTTGCGCTAAGAGACTTTGGAGTTGCGCTAAGAGACTTTGGAGTTGCGCTAAAAGACTTTGGATTTGCGCTAAAGAGACTTTGGATTTGCGCTAAAGAGACTTTGGAGTTGCGCTAAAGTGACTTTGGAGTTGCGCTAAAGAGACTTTGGAGTTGCGCTAAAAGACTTTGGAGTTGCGCTAAGAGACTTTGGATTTACGCTAAAAAGACTTTGGATTTGTGCTTAGAGACTTTGGATTTGTGATAAAGGACTTTGGATTTGCGTTAAAACGACTTTGGACTTGCACTAAGAGACTTTGGATTTGCGCTAAAAAGACTTTGGATTTGCGCTAAAAGACAATGAGTTTGCGCTAAAGAGACTTTGGATTTGCGCTAAAAGACTTTGGATTTGTGCTAAAAGACTTTGGATTGGCGCTAAAAGACAATGAGTTTGCGCTAAAAGACTTTGGATTTGCACTAAGAGACTTTGGATTTGTGCTAAGAGACTTTGCATTTGTGCTAAAAGACTTTGGATTTGCGCTAAAAGACTTTGGATTTGCGCTAAAAGACTTTGGATTTGCGCTAAAACGACTTTGGACTTGCACTAAGAGACTTTGGATTTGCGCTAAAAAGACTTTGGATTTGCGCTAAAAGACTTTGGATTTGCACTAAAGAGACTTTGGAGTTGCGCTAAAGAGACTTTGGAGTTGCGCTAAAGAGCCTTTGGAGTTGCGCTAAAGAGACTTTGGAGTTGCGCTAAAGAGACTTTGGATTTGCGCTAAAGAGCCTTTGGAGTTGCGCTAAAGAGCCTTTGGAGTTGCGCTAAAGAGACTTTGGAGTTGCGCTAAAGAGACTTTGGAGTTGCGCTAAAGAGACTTTGGAGTTGCGCTAAAGAGACTTTGGAGTTGCACTAAGAGACTTTGGAGTTACGCTAAGAGACTTTGGAGTTGCGCTAAAGAGACTTTGGAGTTGCGCTAAAGAGACTTTGCAGTTGCGCTAAAGAGACATTGGATTTGCGCTAAAGTGACATTGGAGTTGCGCTAAAGAGACTTTGGAGTTGCGCTAAAGAGACTTTGGAGTTGCGCTAAAGAGCCTTTGGAGTTGCGCTAAAGAGACTTTGGAGTTGCGCTAAAGAGACTTTGGATTTGCGCTAAAGAGCCTTTGGAGTTGCGCTAAAGAGCCTTTGGAGTTGCGCTAAAGAGACTTTGGAGTTGCGCTAAAGAGACTTTGGAGTTGCGCTAAAGAGCCTTTGGAGTTGCGCTAAAGAGACTTTGGAGTTGCGCTAAAGAGACTTTGGATTTGCGCTAAAGAGCCTTTGGAGTTGCGCTAAAGAGCCTTTGGAGTTGCGCTAAAGAGACTTTGGAGTTGCGCTAAAGAGACTTTGGAGTTGCGCTAAAGAGACTTTGGAGTTGCGCTAAAGAGACTTTGGAGTTGCACTAAGAGACTTTGGAGTTACGCTAAGAGACTTTGGAGTTGCGCTAAAGAGACTTTGGAGTTGCGCTAAAGAGACTTTGCAGTTGCGCTAAAGAGACATTGGATTTGCGCTAAAGTGACATTGGAGTTGCGCTAAAGAGACTTTGGAGTTGCGCTAAAGAGACTTTGGAGTTGCGCTAAAAGACTTTGGAGTTGCGCTAAGAGACTTTGGAGTTGCGCTAAGAGACTTTGGAGTTGCGCTAAGAGACTTTGGAGTTGCGCTAAAGAGACTTTGGAGTTGCGCTAAAGAGACTTTGGAGTTGCGCTAAAGAGACATTGGATTTGCGCTAAAGAGACATTGGAGTTGCGCTAAAGAGACTTTGGAGTTGCGCTAAAGAGACTTTGGAGTTGCGCTAAAGAGACTTTGGAGTTGCGCTAAAAGACTTTGGAGTTGCGCTAAAGAGACTTTGGAGTTGCGCTAAAGAGACTTTGGAGTTGCGCTAAAGAGACTTTGGAGTTGCGCTAAAGAGACTTTGGAGTTGCGCTAAAGAGACTTTGGAGTTGCGCTAAAAGACTTTGGAGTTGCGCTAAGAGACTTTGGAGTTGCGCAAAGAGACTTTGGAGTTGCGCTAAGAGACTTTGGAGTTGCGCTAAAGAGACTTTGGATTTGCGCTAAAGAGACTTTGGAGTTGCGCTAAAGAGACTTTGGAGTTGCGCTAAAAGACTTTGGATTTGCGCTAAAAAGACTTTGGATTTGCGCTAAAAAGACTTTGGATTTGCGCTAAAAAGACTTTGGATTTGCGGTAAAAAGACTTTGGATTTGCGGTAAAAGACTTTGGATTTGCGGTAAAAGACTTTGGATTTGCACTAAAGAGACTTTGGAGTTGCGCTAAAAGACTTTGGAGTTGCGCTAAAGAGACTTTGGAGTTGCGCTAAAGATACTTTGGAGTTGCGCTAAAGAGACTTTGGATTTGCGCTAAAAGACTTTGGCTTTGCGCTAAAGAGACTTTGGAGTTGGGCTAAAGAGACTTTGGATTTGCGCTAAAAGACTTTGGGGTTGCGCTAAGAGACTTTGGAGTTGCACTAAGAGACTTTGGAGTTGCGCTAAGAGACTTTGGAGTTGCACTAAGAGACTTTGGAGTTGCGCTAAGAGACTTTGGAGTTGCGCTAAAGAGACTTTGGAGTTGCGCTAAAGAGACTTTGGAGTTGCGCTAAAGAGACATTGGATTTGCGCTAAAGAGACATTGGAGTTGCGCTAAAGAGACTTTGGAGTTGCGCTAAAGAGACTTTGGAGTTGCGCTAAAAGACTTTGGGGTTGCGCTAAGAGACTTTGGAGTTGCACTAAGAGACTTTGGAGTTGCGCTAAGAGACTTTGGAGTTGCGCTAAAGAGACTTTGGAGTTGCGCTAAAGAGACTTTGGAGTTGCGCTAAAGAGACATTGGATTTGCGCTAAAGAGACATTGGAGTTGCGCTAAGAGACTTTGGAGTTGCGCTAAAGAGACTTTGGAGTTGCGCTAAAGAGACTTTGGAGTTGCGCTAAAGAGACATTGGATTTGCGCTAAAGAGACATTGGAGTTGCGCTAAAGAGACTTTGGAGTTGCGCTAAAGAGACTTTGGAGTTGCGCTAAAAGACTTTGGAGTTGCGCTAAGAGACTTTGGAGTTGCGCTAAGAGACTTTGGAGTTGCGCTAAGAGACTTTGGAGTTGCGCTAAAGAGACTTTGGAGTTGCGCTAAAGAGACTTTGGAGTTGCGCTAAAGAGACATTGGATTTGCGCTAAAGAGACATTGGAGTTGCGCTAAAGAGACTTTGGAGTTGCGCTAAAGAGACTTTGGAGTTGCGCTAAAGAGACTTTGGAGTTGCGCTAAAGAGACTTTGGAGTTGCGCTAAAAGACTTTGGAGTTGCGCTAAAGAGACTTTGGAGTTGTGCTAAAGAGACTTTGGAGTTGCGCTAAAGAGACTTTGGAGTTGCACTAAAGAGACTTTGGAGTTGCGCTAAAGAGACTTTGGAGTTGCGCTAAAAGACTTTGGAGTTGCGCTAAGAGACTTTGGAGTTGCGCTAAGAGACTTTGGAGTTGCGCTAAGAGACTTTGGAGTTGCGCTAAAGAGACTTTGGAGTTGCGCTAAAGAGACTTTGGAGTTGCGCTAAAAGACTTTGGAGTTGCGCTAAGAGACTTTGGAGTTGCGCTAAGAGACTTTGGAGTTGCGCTAAGAGACTTTGGAGTTGCGCTAAAGAGACTTTGGAGTTGCGCTAAAGAGACATTGGATTTGCGCTAAAGAGACATTGGAGTTGCGCTAAAGAGACTTTGGAGTTGCGCTAAAGAGACTTTGGAGTTGCGCTAAAGAGACTTTGGAGTTGCGCTAAAAGACTTTGGAGTTGCGCTAAAGAGACTTTGGAGTTGCGCTAAAGAGACTTTGGATTTGCGCTAAAGAGACTTTGGAGTTGCGCTAAAGAGACTTTGGAGTTGCGCTAAAAGACTTTGGATTTGCGCTAAAGAGACTTTGGAGTTGCGCTAAGAGACTTTGGAGTTACGCTAAGAGACTTTGGAGTTGCGCTAAAGAGACTTTGGAGTTGCGCTAAAGAGACTTTGCAGTTGCGCTAAAGAGACATTGGATTTGCGCTAAAGTGACATTGGAGTTGCGCTAAAGAGACTTTGGAGTTGCGCTAAAGAGACTTTGGAGTTGCGCTAAAAGACTTTGGAGTTGCGCTAAGAGACTTTGGAGTTGCGCTAAGAGACTTTGGAGTTGCGCTAAGAGACTTTGGAGTTGCGCTAAAGAGACTTTGGAGTTGCGCTAAAGAGACTTTGGAGTTGCGCTAAAGAGACATTGGATTTGCGCTAAAGAGACATTGGAGTTGCGCTAAAGAGACTTTGGAGTTGCGCTAAAGAGACTTTGGAGTTGCGCTAAAGAGACTTTGGAGTTGCGCTAAAAGACTTTGGAGTTGCGCTAAAGAGACTTTGGAGTTGCGCTAAAGAGACTTTGGAGTTGCGCTAAAGAGACTTTGGAGTTGCGCTAAAGAGACTTTGGAGTTGCGCTAAAGAGACTTTGGAGTTGCGCTAAAAGACTTTGGAGTTGCGCTAAGAGACTTTGGAGTTGCGCTAAGAGACTTTGGAGTTGCGCTAAGAGACTTTGGAGTTGCGCTAAAGAGACTTTGGAGTTGCGCTAAAGAGACTTTGGAGTTGCGCTAAAGAGACTTTGGAGTTGCGCTAAAAGACTTTGGATTTGCGCTAAAAAGACTTTGGATTTGCGCTAAAAAGACTTTGGATTTGCGCTAAAAAGACTTTGGAGTTGCGCTAAAGAGACTTTGGAGTTGCGCTAAAGAGACTTTGGAGTTGCGCTAAAGAGACTTTGGAGTTGCGCTAAAGAGACTTTGGAGTTGCGCTAAAAGACTTTGGAGTTGCGCTAAGAGACTTTGGAGTTGCGCTAAGAGACTTTGGAGTTGCGCTAAGAGACTTTGGAGTTGCGCTAAAGAGACTTTGGAGTTGCGCTAAAGAGACTTTGGAGTTGCGCTAAAGAGACTTTGGAGTTGCGCTAAAAGACTTTGGATTTGCGCTAAAAAGACTTTGGATTTGCGCTAAAAAGACTTTGGATTTGCGCTAAAAAGACTTTGGATTTGCGGTAAAAAGACTTTGGATTTGCGGTAAAAGACTTTGGATTTGCGGTAAAAGACTTTGGATTTGCACTAAAGAGACTTTGGAGTTGCGCTAAAAGACTTTGGAGTTGCGCTAAAGAGACTTTGGAGTTGCGCTAAAGATACTTTGGAGTTGCGCTAAAGAGACTTTGGATTTGCGCTAAAAGACTTTGGCTTTGCGCTAAAGAGACTTTGGAGTTGGGCTAAAGAGACTTTGGATTTGCGCTAAAAGACTTTGGATTTGTGCTAAAGAGACTTTGGAGTTGCGCTAAAGTGACTTTGGAGTTGCGCTAAAGAGACTTTGGAATTGCGCTAAAGAGACTTTGGAGTTGCGCTAAAGAGATTTTAGAGTTGCACTAAAGAGACTTTGAAGTTGCGCTAAAGAGACATTGGAGTTGCGCTAAAGAGACTTTGGAGTTGCGCTAAAGAGACTTTGGAGTTGCGCTAAAAGACTTTGGGGTTGCGCTAAGAGACTTTGGAGTTGCACTAAGAGACTTTGGAGTTGCGCTAAGAGACTTTGGAGTTGCACTAAGAGACTTTGGAGTTGCGCTAAGAGACTTTGGAGTTGCGCTAAAGAGACTTTGGAGTTGCGCTAAAGAGACTTTGGAGTTGCGCTAAAAAGACATTGGATTTGCGCTAAAGAGACATTGGAGTTGCGCTAAAGAGACTTTGGAGTTGCGCTAAAGAGACTTTGGGGTTGCGCTAAGAGACTTTGGAGTTGCACTAAGAGACTTTGGAGTTGCGCTAAGAGACTTTGGAGTTGCGCTAAAGAGACTTTGGAGTTGCGCTAAAGAGACTTTGGAGTTGCGCTAAAGAGACATTGGATTTGCGCTAAAGAGACATTGGAGTTGCGCTAAGAGACTTTGGAGTTGCGCTAAAGAGACTTTGGAGTTGCGCTAAAGAGACTTTGGAGTTGCGCTAAAGAGACATTGGATTTGCGCTAAAGAGACATTGGAGTTGCGCTAAAGAGACTTTGGAGTTGCGCTAAAGAGACTTTGGAGTTGCGCTAAAAGACTTTGGAGTTGCGCTAAGAGACTTTGGAGTTGCGCTAAGAGACTTTGGAGTTGCGCTAAGAGACTTTGGAGTTGCGCTAAAGAGACTTTGGAGTTGCGCTAAAGAGACATTGGATTTGCGCTAAAGAGACATTGGAGTTGCGCTAAAGAGACTTTGGAGTTGCGCTAAAGAGACTTTGGAGTTGCGCTAAAGAGACTTTGGAGTTGCGCTAAAAGACTTTGGAGTTGCGCTAAAGAGACTTTGGAGTTGCGCTAAAGAGACTTTGGAGTTGCGCTAAAAGACTTTGGAGTTGCGCTAAGAGACTTTGGAGTTGCGCTAAGAGACTTTGGAGTTGCGCTAAAGAGACTTTGGAGTTGCGCTAAAGAGACATTGGATTTGCGCTAAAGAGACATTGGAGTTGCGCTAAAGAGACTTTGGAGTTGCGCTAAAGAGACTTTGGAGTTGCGCTAAAGAGACTTTGGAGTTGCGCTAAAAGACTTTGGAGTTGCGCTAAAGAGACTTTGGAGTTGCGCTAAAGAGACTTTGGAGTTGCGCTAAAGAGACTTTGGAGTTGCGCTAAAGAGACTTTGGAGTTGCGCTAAAAGACTTTGGAGTTGCGCTAAGAGACTTTGGAGTTGCGCTAAGAGACTTTGTAGTTGCGCTAAGAGACTTTGGAGTTGCGCTAAAAGACTTTGGATTTGCGCTAAAGAGACTTTGGAGTTGCGCTAAAGAGACTTTGGAGTTGCGCTAAAGAGACTTTGGAGTTGCGCTAAAGAGACTTTGGAGTTGCGCTAAAAGACTTTGGATTTGCGCTAAAAAGACTTTGGATTTGCGCTAAAAAGACTTTGGATTTGCGGTAAAAGACTTTGGATTTGCGGTAAAAGACTTTGGATTTGCACTAAAGAGACTTTGGAGTTGCGCTAAAAGACTTTGGAGTTGCGCTAAAGAGACTTTGGAGTTGCGCTAAAGAGACTTTGGAGTTGCGCTAAAGAGACTTTGGATTTGCGCGAAAAGACTTTGGCTTTGCGCTAAAGAGACTTTGGAGTTGGGCTAAAGAGACTTTGGATTTGCGCTAAAAGACTTTGGATTTGTGCTCAAGAGACTTTGGAGTTGCGCTAAAGAGACTTTGGAGTTGCGCTAAAGAGACTTTGGAATTGCGCTAAAGAGACTTTGGAGTTGCGCTAAAGAGATTTTAGAGTTGAACTAAAGAGACTTTGAAGTTGCGCTAAAAGACTTTGGATTTGCGCTCAAGAGACTTTGGAGTTGCGCTAAAGAGACTTTGGAGTTGTGCTAAAGAGACTTTGGAGTTGCGCTAAAGAGACTTTGGAGTTGCGCTAAGAGACTTTGTAGTTGCACTAAAGAGACTTTGGATTTGCGCTAAAAGACTTTGGATTTGCGCTAAAACGACTTTGGATTTGCACTAAAGAGACTTTGGAGTTGCGCTAAAGAGACTTTGGAATTGCGCTAAAGAGACTTTGGAGTTGCGCTAAAGAGATTTTAGAGTTGCGCTAAAGAGACTTTGAAGTTGCGCTAAAAGACTTTGGATTTGCGCTAAAGAGACTTTGGAGTTGCGCTAAAGAGACTTTGGAGTTGCGCTAAAGAGACTTTGGAGTTGCGCTAAAAGACTTTGGAGTTGCGCTAAGAGACTTTGGATTTACACTAAAAAGACTTTGGATTTGTGCTTAGAGACTTTGGATTTGCGCTAAAAGACTTTGGATTTGCGCTAAAACGACTTTGGACTTGCACTAAGAGACTTTGGATTTGCGCTAAAAAGACTTTGGATTTGCGGTAAAAGACTTTGGATTTGCACTAAAGAGACTTTGGAGTTGCGCTAAAAGACTTTGGAGTTGCGCTAAAGAGACTTTGGAGTTGCGCTAAAAAGACTTTGGATTTGCGCTAAAGAGACTTTGGAGTTGCGCTAAAAAGACTTTGGAGTTGCGCTAAAGAGACTTTGGAGTTGCGCTAAAGAGACTTTGGATTTGCGCTAAAGAGACTTTGGAGTTGCGCTAAAGAGACTTTGGAGTTGCGCTAAAAAGACTTTGGATTTGCGCTAAAGAGACTTTGGAGTTGCGCGAAAGAGCCTTTGGACTTGCGCTAAAGAGACTTTGGAGTTGCGCTAAAGAGACTTTGGATTTGCGCTAAAGAGACTTTGGAGTTGCACTAAAGAGACTTTGGAGTTCCGCTAAAAGACTTTGGAGTTGCGCTAAAGAGACTTTGGAGTTGCGCTAAAGAGACTTTGGAGTTGCGCTAAAGAGCCTTTGGAGTTGCGCTAAAGAGACTTTGGAGTTGTGCTAAAGAGACTTTGGATTTGCGCTAAAGAGCCTTTGGAGTTGCGCTAAAGAGCCTTTGGAGTTGCGCTAAAGAGACTTTGGAGTTGCGCTAAAGAGACTTTGGATTTGCGCTAAAGAGACTTTGGAGTTGCACTAAGAGACTTTGGAGTTGCACTAAGAGACTTTGGAGTTGCGCTAAGAGACTTTGGAGTTGCGCTAAAGAGACTTTGGAGTTGCGCTAAAGAGACTTTGGAGTTGCGCTAAAGAGACATTGGATTTGCGCTAAAGAGACATTGGAGTTGCGCTAAAGAGACTTTGGAGTTGCGCTAAAGAGACTTTGGAGTTGCGCTAAAGAGACTTTGGAGTTGCGCTAAAAGACTTTGGAGTTGCGCTAAAGAGACTTTGGAGTTGCGCTAAAGAGACTTTGGAGTTGCGCTAAAGAGACTTTGGAGTTGCACTAAAGAGACTTTGGAGTTGCACTAAAGAGACTTTGGAGTTGCGCTAAAAGACTTTGGAGTTGCGCTAAGAGACTTTGGAGTTGCGCTAAGAGACTTTGGAGTTGCGCTAAGAGACTTTGGAGTTGCGCTAAAAGACTTTGGATTTGCGCTAAAGAGACTTTGGAGTTGCGCTAAAGAGACTTTGGAGTTGCGCTAAAGAGACTTTGGAGTTGCGCTAAAGAGACTTTGGAGTTGTGCTAAAAGACTTTGGAGTTGCGCTAAGAGACTTTGGATTTACGCTAAAAAGACTTTGGATTTGTGCTTAGAGACTTTGGATTTGTGATAAAGGACTTTGGATTTGCGTTAAAACGACTTTGGACTTGCACTAAGAGACTTTGGATTTGCGCTAAAAAGATTTTGGATTTGCGCTAAAAGACAATGAGTTTGCGCTAAAGAGACTTTGGATTTGCGCTAAAAGACTTTGGATTTGTGCTAAAAGACTTTGGATTGGCGCTAAAAGACAATGAGTTTGAGCTAAAAGACTTTGGATTTGCACTAAGAGACTTTGGATTTGCGCTAAGAGACTTTGCATTTGTGCTAAAAGACTTTGGATTTGCGCTAAAAGACTTTGGATTTGCGCTAAAAGACTTTGGATTTGCGCTAAAACGACTTTGGACTTGCACTAAGAGACTTTGGATTTGCGCTAAAAAGACTTTGGATTTGCGCTAAAAGACTTTGGATTTGCACTAAAGAGACTTTGGAGTTGCGCGAAAGAGACTTTGGAGTTGCGCTAAAGAGACTTTGGATTTGCGCTAAAGAGACTTTGGAGTTGCGGTAAAAAGACTTTGGATTTGCGGTAAAAGACTTTGGATTTGCGGTAAAAGACTTTGGATTTGCACTAAAGAGACTTTGGAGTTGCGCTAAAAGACTTTGGAGTTGCGCTAAAGAGACTTTGGAGTTGCGCTAAAGAGACTTTGGAGTTGCGCTAAAGAGACTTTGGATTTGCGCTAAAAGACTTTGGCTTTGCGCTAAAGAGACTTTGGAGTTGGGCTAAAGAGACTTTGGATTTGCGCTAAAAGACTTTGGATTTGTGCTAAAGAGACTTTGGAGTTGCGCTAAAGAGACTTTGGAGTTGCACTAAAGAGACTTTGGAATTGCGCTAAAGAGACTTTGGAGTTGCGCTAAAGAGATTTTAGAGTTGCACTAAAGAGACTTTGAAGTTGCGCTAAAGAGACATTGGAGTTGCGCTAAAGAGACTTTGGAGTGGCGCTAAAGAGACTTTGGAGTTGCGCTAAAAGACTTTGGGGTTGCGCTAAGAGACTTTGGAGTTGCACTAAGACACTTTGGAGTTGCGCTAAGAGACTTTGGAGTTGCGCTAAAGAGATTTTAGAGTTGCACTAAAGAGACTTTGAAGTTGCGCTAAAGAGACATTGGAGTTGCGCTAAAGAGACTTTGGAGTTGCGCTAAAGAGACTTTGGAGTTGCGCTAAAAGACTTTGGGGTTGCGCTAAGAGACTTTGGAGTTGCACTAAGACACTTTGGAGTTGCGCTAAGAGACTTTGGAGTTGCACTAAGAGACTTTGGAGTTGCGCTAAGAGACTTTGGAGTTGCGCTAAAGAGACTTTGGAGTTGCGCTAAAGAGACTTTGGAGTTGCACTAAAGAGACATTGGATTTGCGCTAAAGAGACATTGGAGTTGCGCTAAAGAGACTTTGGAGCTGCGCTAAAGAGACTTTGGAGTTGCGCTAAAGAGACTTTGGAGTTGCGCTAAAAGACTTTGGAGTTGCGCTAAAGAGACTTTGGAGTTGCGCTAAAGAGACTTTGGAGTTGCGCTAAAGAGACTTTGGAGTTGCGCTAAAGAGACTTTGGAGTTGCACTAAAGAGACTTTGGAGTTGCGCTAAAAGACTTTGGAGTTGCGCTAAGAGGCTTTGGAGTTGCGCTAAGAGACTTTGGAGTTGCGCTAAAAGACTTTGGATTTGCGCTAAAGAGACTTTGGAGTTGCGCTAAAGAGACTTTGGAGTTGCGCGAAAGAGACTTTGGAGTTGCGCTAAAGAGACTTTGGATTTGCGCTAAAGAGACTTTGGAGTTGCGGTAAAAAGACTTTGGATTTGCGGTAAAAGACTTTGGATTTGCGGTAAAAGACTTTGGATTTGCACTAAAGAGACTTTGGAGTTGCGCTAAAAGACTTTGGAGTTGCGCTAAAGAGACTTTGGAGTTGCGCTAAAGAGACTTTGGAGTTGCGCTAAAGAGACTTTGGATTTGCGCTAAAAGACTTTGGCTTTGCGCTAAAGAGACTTTGGAGTTGGGCTAAAGAGACTTTGGATTTGCGCTAAAAGACTTTGGATTTGTGCTAAAGAGACTTTGGAGTTGCGCTAAAGAGACTTTGGAGTTGCACTAAAGAGACTTTGGAATTGCGCTAAAGAGACTTTGGAGTTGCGCTAAAGAGATTTTAGAGTTGCACTAAAGAGACTTTGAAGTTGCGCTAAAGAGACATTGGAGTTGCGCTAAAGAGACTTTGGAGTGGCGCTAAAGAGACTTTGGAGTTGCGCTAAAAGACTTTGGGGTTGCGCTAAGAGACTTTGGAGTTGCACTAAGACACTTTGGAGTTGCGCTAAGAGACTTTGGAGTTGCGCTAAAGAGATTTTAGAGTTGCACTAAAGAGACTTTGAAGTTGCGCTAAAGAGACATTGGAGTTGCGCTAAAGAGACTTTGGAGTTGCGCTAAAGAGACTTTGGAGTTGCGCTAAAAGACTTTGGGGTTGCGCTAAGAGACTTTGGAGTTGCACTAAGACACTTTGGAGTTGCGCTAAGAGACTTTGGAGTTGCACTAAGAGACTTTGGAGTTGCGCTAAGAGACTTTGGAGTTGCGCTAAAGAGACTTTGGAGTTGCGCTAAAGAGACTTTGGAGTTGCACTAAAGAGACATTGGATTTGCGCTAAAGAGACATTGGAGTTGCGCTAAAGAGACTTTGGAGCTGCGCTAAAGAGACTTTGGAGTTGCGCTAAAGAGACTTTGGAGTTGCGCTAAAAGACTTTGGAGTTGCGCTAAAGAGACTTTGGAGTTGCGCTAAAGAGACTTTGGAGTTGCGCTAAAGAGACTTTGGAGTTGCGCTAAAGAGACTTTGGAGTTGCACTAAAGAGACTTTGGAGTTGCGCTAAAAGACTTTGGAGTTGCGCTAAGAGGCTTTGGAGTTGCGCTAAGAGACTTTGGAGTTGCGCTAAAAGACTTTGGATTTGCGCTAAAGAGACTTTGGAGTTGCGCTAAAGAGACTTTGGAGTTGCGCTAAAGAGACTTTGGAGTTGCGCTAAAAGACTTTGGAGTTGCGCTAAGAGACTTTGGATTTACGCTAAAAAGACTTTGGATTTGTGCTTAGAGACTTTGGATTTGTGATAAAGGACTTTGGATTTGCGTTAAAACGACTTTGGACTTGCACTAAGAGACTTTGGATTTGCGCTAAAAAGATTTTGGATTTGCGCTAAAAGACAATGAGTTTGCGCTAAAGAGACTTTGGATTTGCGCTAAAAGACTTTGGATTTGTGCTAAAAGACTTTGGATTGGCGCTAAAAGACAATGAGTTTGCGCTAAAAGACTTTGGATTTGCACTAAGAGACTTTGGATTTGCGCTAAGAGACTTTGCATTTGTGCTAAAAGACTTTGGATTTGCGCTAAAAGTCTTTGGATTTGCGCTAAAAGACTTTGGATTTGCGCTAAAACGACTTTGGACTTGCACTAAGAGACTTTGGATTTGCGCTAAAAAGACTTTGGATTTGCGCTAAAAGACTTTGGATTTGCACTAAAGAGACTTTGGAGTTGCGCTAAAGAGACTTTGGAGTTGCGCTAAAGAGCCTTTGGAGTTGCGCTAAAGAGACTTTGGAGTTGCGCTAAAGAGACTTTGGATTTGCGCTAAAGAGCCTTTGGAGTTGCGCTAAAGAGCCTTTGGAGTTGCGCTAAAGAGACGTTGGAGTTGCGCTAAAGAGCCTTTGGATTTGCGCTAAAGAGACTTTGGAGTTGCGCTAAAAGACTTTGGAGTTGCGCTAAGAGACTTTGGAGTTGCACTAAGAGACTTTGGAGTTACGCTAAGAGACTTTGGAGTTGCGCTAAAGAGACTTTGGAGTTGCGCTAAAGAGACTTTGGAGTTGCGCTAAAGAGACATTGGATTTGCGCTAAAGTGACATTGGAGTTGCGCTAAAGAGACTTTGGAGTTGCGCTAAAGAGACTTTGGAGTTGCGCTAAAAGACTTCGGAGTTGCGCTAAGAGACTTCGGAGTTGCGCTAAGAGACTTTGGAGTTGCGCTAAGAGACTTTGGAGTTGCGCTAAAGAGACTTTGGAGTTGCGCTAAAGAGACTTTGGAGTTGCGCTAAAGAGACATTGGATTTGCGCTAAAGAGACATTGGAGTTGCGCTAAGAGACTTTGGAGTTGCGCTAAAGAGACTTTGGAGTTGCGCTAAAGAGACTTTGGAGTTGCGCTAAAGAGACATTGGATTTGCGCTAAAGAGACATTGGAGTTGCGCTAAAAGACTTTGGAGTTGCGCTAAGAGACTTTGGAGTTGCGCTAAGAGACTTTGGAGTTGCGCTAAGAGACTTTGGAGTTGCGCTAAAGAGACTTTGGAGTTGCGCTAAAGAGACTTTGGAGTTGCGCTAAAGAGACATTGGATTTGCGCTAAAGAGACATTGGAGTTGCGCTAAAGAGACTTTGGAGGTGCGCTAAAGAGACTTTGGAGTTGTGCTAAAGAGACTTTGGAGTTGCGCTAAAAGACTTTGGAGTTGCGCTAAAGAGACTTTGGAGTTGCGCTAAAGAGACTTTGGAGTTGCGCTAAAGAGACTTTGGAGTTGCGCTAAAGAGACTTTGGAGTTGCGCTAAAGAGACTTTGGAGTTGCGCTAAAAGACTTTGGAGTTGCGCTAAGAGACTTTGGAGTTGCGCTAAGAGACTTTGGAGTTGCGCTAAGAGACTTTGGAGTTGCGCTAAAAGACTTTGGATTTGCGCTAAAGAGACTTTGGAGTTGCGCTAAAGAGACTTTGGAGTTGCGCTAAAGAGACTTTGGAGTTGCACTAAAGAGACATTGGATTTGCACTAAAGAGACATTGGAGTTGCGCTAAAGAGACTTTGGAGCTGCGCTAAAGAGACTTTGGAGTTGCGCTAAAGAGACTTTGGAGTTGCGCTAAAAGACTTTGGAGTTGCGCTAAAGAGACTTTGGAGTTGCGCTAAAGAGACTTTGGAGTTGCGCTAAAGAGACTTTGGAGTTGCGCTAAAGAGACTTTGGAGTTGCACTAAAGAGACTTTGGAGTTGCGCTAAAAGACTTTGGAGTTGCGCTAAGAGACTTTGGAGTTGCGCTAAGAGACTTTGGAGTTGCGCTAAAAGACTTTGGATTTGCGCTAAAGAGACTTTGGAGTTGCGCTAAAGAGACTTTGGAGTTGCGCTAAAGAGACTTTGGAGTTGCGCTAAAGAGACTTTGGAGTTGCGCTAAAAGACTTTGGAGTTGCGCTAAGAGACTTTGGATTTACGCTAAAAAGACTTTGGATTTGTGCTTAGAGACTTTGGATTTGTGATAAAGGACTTTGGATTTGCGTTAAAACGACTTTGGACTTGCACTAAGAGACTTTGGATTTGCGCTAAAAAGATTTTGGATTTGCGCTAAAAGACAATGAGTTTGCGCTAAAGAGACTTTGGATTTGCGCTAAAAGACTTTGGATTTGTGCTAAAAGACTTTGGATTGGCGCTAAAAGACAATGAGTTTGCGCTAAAAGACTTTGGATTTGCACTAAGAGACTTTGGATTTGCGCTAAGAGACTTTGCATTTGTGCTAAAAGACTTTGGATTTGCGCTAAAAGTCTTTGGATTTGCGCTAAAAGACTTTGGATTTGCGCTAAAACGACTTTGGACTTGCACTAAGAGACTTTGGATTTGCGCTAAAAAGACTTTGGATTTGCGCTAAAAGACTTTGGATTTGCACTAAAGAGACTTTGGAGTTGCGCTAAAGAGACTTTGGAGTTGCGCTAAAGAGCCTTTGGAGTTGCGCTAAAGAGACTTTGGAGTTGCGCTAAAGAGACTTTGGATTTGCGCTAAAGAGCCTTTGGAGTTGCGCTAAAGAGCCTTTGGAGTTGCGCTAAAGAGACGTTGGAGTTGCGCTAAAGAGCCTTTGGATTTGCGCTAAAGAGACTTTGGAGTTGCGCTAAAAGACTTTGGAGTTGCGCTAAGAGACTTTGGAGTTGCACTAAGAGACTTTGGAGTTACGCTAAGAGACTTTGGAGTTGCGCTAAAGAGACTTTGGAGTTGCGCTAAAGAGACTTTGGAGTTGCGCTAAAGAGACATTGGATTTGCGCTAAAGTGACATTGGAGTTGCGCTAAAGAGACTTTGGAGTTGCGCTAAAGAGACTTTGGAGTTGCGCTAAAAGACTTCGGAGTTGCGCTAAGAGACTTCGGAGTTGCGCTAAGAGACTTTGGAGTTGCGCTAAGAGACTTTGGAGTTGCGCTAAAGAGACTTTGGAGTTGCGCTAAAGAGACTTTGGAGTTGCGCTAAAGAGACATTGGATTTGCGCTAAGAGACATTGGAGTTGCGCTAAGAGACTTTGGAGTTGCGCTAAAGAGACTTTGGAGTTGCGCTAAAGAGACTTTGGAGTTGCGCTAAAGAGACATTGGATTTGCGCTAAAGAGACATTGGAGTTGCGCTAAAAGACTTTGGAGTTGCGCTAAGAGACTTTGGAGTTGCGCTAAGAGACTTTGGAGTTGCGCTAAGAGACTTTGGAGTTGCGCTAAAGAGACTTTGGAGTTGCGCTAAAGAGACTTTGGAGTTGCGCTAAAGAGACATTGGATTTGCGCTAAAGAGACATTGGAGTTGCGCTAAAGAGACTTTGGAGGTGCGCTAAAGAGACTTTGGAGTTGTGCTAAAGAGACTTTGGAGTTGCGCTAAAAGACTTTGGAGTTGCGCTAAAGAGACTTTGGAGTTGCGCTAAAGAGACTTTGGAGTTGCGCTAAAGAGACTTTGGAGTTGCGCTAAAAGACTTTGGAGTTGCGCTAAGAGACTTTGGAGTTGCGCTAAGAGACTTTGGAGTTGCGCTAAGAGACTTTGGAGTTGCGCTAAAAGACTTTGGATTTGCGCTAAAGAGACTTTGGAGTTGCGCTAAAGAGACTTTGGAGTTGCGCTAAAGAGACTTTGGAGTTGCGCTAAAGAGACTTTGGAGTTGCGCTAAAAGACTTTGGATTTGCGCTAAAAAGACTTTGGATTTGCGCTAAAAAGACTTTGGATTTGCGGTAAAAAGACTTTGGATTTGCGGTAAAAGACTTTGGATTTGCGGTAAAAGACTTTGGATTTGCACTAAAGAGACTTTGGACTTGCGCTAAAAGACTTTGGAGTTGCGCTAAAGAGACTTTGGAGTTGCGCTAAAGAGACTTTGGAGTTGCGCTAAAGAGACTTTGGATTTGCGCTAAAAGACTTTGGCTTTGCGCTAAAGAGACTTTGGAGTTGGGCTAAAGAGACTTTGGATTTGCGCTAAAAGACTTTGGATTTGTGCTAAAGAGACTTTGGAGTTGCGCTAAAGAGACTTTGGAGTTGCGCTAAAGAGACTTTGGAATTGCGCTAAAGAGACTTTGGAGTTGCGCTAAAGAGATTTTAGAGTTGCACTAAAGAGACTTTGAAGTTGCGCTAAAGAGACATTGGAGTTGCGCTAAAGAGACTTTGGAGTTGCGCTAAAGAGACTTTGGAGTTGCGCTAAAAGACTTTGGGGTTGCGCTAAGAGACTTTGGAGTTGCACTAAGACACTTTGGAGTTGCGCTAAGAGACTTTGGAGTTGCACTAAGAGACTTTGGAGTTGCGCTAAGAGACTTTGGAGTTGCGCTAAAGAGACTTTGGAGTTGCGCTAAAGAGACATTGGATTTGCGCTACAGAGACATTGGAGTTGCGCTAAGAGACTTTGGAGTTGCGCTAAAGAGACTTTGGAGTTGCGCTAAAGAGACTTTGGAGTTGCGCTAAAGAGACATTGGATTTGCGCTAAAGAGACATTGGAGTTGCGCTAAAGAGACTTTGGAGTTGCGCTAAAGAGACTTTGGAGTTGCGCTAAAAGACTTTGGAGTTGCGCTAAGAGACTTTGGAGTTGCGCTAAGAGACTTTGGAGTTGCGCTAAGAGACTTTGGAGTTGCGCTAAAGAGACTTTGGAGTTGCGCTAAAGAGACTTTGGAGTTGCGCTAAAGAGACTTTGGAATTGCGCTAAAGAGACATTGGAGTTGCGCTAAAGAGACTTTGGAGTTGCGCTAAAGAGACTTTGGAGTTGCGCTAAAGAGACTTTGGAGTTGCACTAAAAGACTTTGGAGTTGCGCTAAAGAGACTTTGGAGTTGCGCTAAAGAGACTTTGGAGTTGCGCTAAAGAGACTTTGGAGTTGCACTAAAGAGTCTTTTGAGTTGCGCTAAAGAGACTTTGGAGTTGCGCTAAAAGACTTTGGAGTTGCGCTAAGAGACTTTGGAGTTGCGCTAAGAGACTTTGGAGTTGCGCTAAGAGACTTTGGAGTTGCGCTAAAAGACTTTGGAGTTGCGCTAAAGAGACTTTGGAGTTGCGCTAAAGAGACTTTGGAGTTGCGCTAAAGAGACTTTGGAGTTGCGCTAAAAGACTTTGGATTTGCGCTAAAAAGACTTTGGATTTGCGCTAAAAAGACTTTGGATTTGCGCTAAAAAGACTTTGGATTTGCGGTAAAAGACTTTGGATTTGCACTAAAGAGACTTTGGAGTTGCGCTAAAAGACTTTGGAGTTGCGCTAAAGAGACTTTGGAGTTGCGCTAAAGAGACTTTGGAGTTGCGCTAAAGAGACTTTGGATTTGCGCGAAAAGACTTTGGCTTTGCGCTAAAGAGACTTTGGAGTTGGGCTAAAGAGACTTTGGATTTGCACTAAAAGACTTTGGATTTGTGCTAAAGAGACTTTGGAGTTGCGCTAAAGAGACTTTGGAGTTGCGCTAAAGAGACTTTGGAATTGCGCTAAAGAGACTTTGGAGTTGCGCTAAAGAGATTTTAGAGTTGCACTAAAGAGACTTTGAAGTTGCGCTAAAAGACTTTGGATTTGCGCTTAAGAGACTTTGGAGTTGCGCTAAAGAGACTTTGGAGTTGTGCTAATGAGACTTTGGAGTTGCGCTAAAGAGACTTTGGAGTTGCGCTAAGAGACTTTGTAGTTGCACTAAAGAGACTTTGGATTTGCGCTAAAAGACTTTGGATTTGCGCTAAAGAGACTTTGGAGTTGCGCTAAAGAGATTTTAGAGTTGCACTAAAGAGACTTTGAAGTTGCGCTAAAAGACTTTGGATTTGCGCTAAAAGACTTTGGATTTGCGCTAAAGAGACTTTGGAGTTGCGCTAAAGAGACTTTGGAGTTGCGCTAAAGAGACTTTGGAGTTGCGCTAAAGAGACTTTGGAGTTGCGCTAAAAGACTTTGGAGTTGCGCTAAGAGACTTTGGATTTACACTAAAAAGACTTTGGATTTGTGCTTAGAGACTTTGGATTTGCGCTAAAAGACTTTGGATTTGCGCTAAAACGACTTTGGACTTGCACTAAGAGACTTTGGATTTGCGCTAAAAAGACTTTGGATTTGCGGTAAAAGACTTTGGATTTGCACTAAAGAGACTTTGGAGTTGCGCTAAAAGACTTTGGATTTGCACTAAAGAGACTTTGGAGTTGCGCTAAAAGTCTTTGGAGTTGCGCTAAAGAGACTTTGGATTTGCGCTAAAGAGACTTTGGAGTTGCACTAAAGAGACTTTGGAGTTGCGCTAAGAGACTTTGGAGTTGCGCTAAAGAGACTTTGGATTTGCGCTAAAGAGACTTTGGAGTTGCGCTAAAGAGATTTTAGAGTTGCACTAAAGAGACTTTGAAGTTGCGCTAAAAGACTTTGGATTTGCGCTAAAAGACTTTGGATTTGCGCTAAAGAGACTTTGGAGTTGCGCTAAAGAGACTTTGGAGTTGCGCTAAAGAGACTTTGGAGTTGCGCTAAAGAGACTTTGGAGTTGCGCTAAAAGACTTTGGAGTTGCGCTAAGAGACTTTGGATTTACACTAAAAAGACTTTGGATTTGTGTTTAGAGACTTTGGATTTGCGCTAAAAGACTTTGGATTTGCGCTAAAACGACTTTGGACTTGCACTAAGAGACTTTGGATTTGCGCTAAAAAGACTTTGGATTTGCGGTAAAAGACTTTGGATTTGCACTAAAGAGACTTTGGAGTTGCGCTAAAAGACTTTGGATTTGCACTAAAGAGACTTTGGAGTTGCGCTAAAAGACTTTGGAGTTGCGCTAAAGAGACTTTGGATTTGCGCTAAAGAGACTTTGGAGTTGCACTAAAGAGACTTTGGAGTTGCGCTAAGAGACATTGGAGTTGCGCTAAAGAGACTTTGGAGTTGCGCTAAAGAGACTTTGGAGTTGTGCTAAAGAGACTTTGGATTTGCACTAAAGAGACTTTGGAGTTGCGCGAAAGAGCCTTTGGAGTTGCGCTAAAGAGACTTTGGAGTTGCGCTAAAGAGACTTTGGATTTGCACTAAAGAGACTTTGGAGTTGCACTAAAGAGACTTTGGAGTTGCGCTAAAAGACTTTGGAGTTGCACTAAGAGACTTTGGAGTTGCGCTAAGAGACTTTGGAGTTGCGCTAAAGAGACTTTGGAGTTGCGCTAAAGAGACATTGGATTTGCGCTAAAGAGACATTGGAGTTGCGCTAAAGAGACTTTGGAGTTGCGCTATAGAGACTTTGGAGTTGCGCTAAAGAGACTTTGGATTTGCGCTAAAGAGACTTTGGAGTTGCACTAAAGAGACTTTGGAGTTGTGCTAAGAGACTTTGGAGTTGCACTAAGAGACTTTGGAGTTGCGCTAAAGAGACTTTGGAGTTGCGCTAAAGAGACTTTGGATTTGCGCTAAAGAGACTTTGGAGTTGCACTAAAGAGACTTTGGAGTTGCGCTAAAAGACTTTGGAGTTGCACTAAGAGACTTTGGAGTTGCGCTAAGAGACTTTGGAGTTGCGCTAAAGAGACTTTGGAGTTGCGCTAAAGAGACTTTGGAGTTGCGCTAAAGAGACATTGGATTTGCGCTAAAGAGACATTGGAGTTGCGCTAAAGAGACTTTGGAGTTGCGCGAAAGAGCCTTTGGAGTTGCGCTATAGAGACTTTGGAGTTGCGCTAAAGAGACTTTGGATTTGCGCTAAAGAGACTTTGGAGTTGCGCTAAAGAGACTTTGGAGTTGTGCTAAGAGACTTTGGAGTTGCACTAAGAGACTTTGGAGTTGCGCTAAGAGACTTTGGAGTTGCGCTAAAGAGACTTTGGAGTTGCGCTAAAGAGACTTTGGATTTGCGTTAAAACGACTTTGGACTTGCACTAAGAGACTTTGGATTTGCGCTAAAAAGACTTTGGATTTGCGCTAAAAGACAATGAGTTTGCGCTTAAGAGACTTTGCATTTGCGCTAAAAGACTTTGGATTTGTGCTAAAAGACTTTGGATTGGCGCTAAAAGACAATGAGTTTGCGCTAAAAGACTTTGGATTTGCACTAAGAGACTTTGGATTTGCGCTAAGAGACTTTGCATTTGTGCTAAAAGACTTTGGATTTGCACTAAAAGACTTTGGATTTGCGCTAAAAGACTTTGGATTTGCGCTAAAACGACTTTGGACTTGCACTAAGAGACTTTGGATTTGCGCTAAAAAGACTTTGGATTTGCGGTAAAAGACTTTGGATTTGCACTAAAGAGACTTTGGAGTTGCGCTAAAAGACTTTGGAGTTGCGCTAAAGAGACTTTGGAGTTGCGCTAAAAAGACTTTGGATTTGCGCTAAAGAGACTTTGGAGTTGCGCGAAAGAGCCTTTGGAGTTGCGCTAAAGAGACTTTGGAGTTGCGCTAAAGAGACTTTGGATTTGCGCTAAAGAGACTTTGGAGATGCACTAAAGAGACTTTGGAGTTGCGCTAAAAGACTTTGGAGTTGCACTAAGAGACTTTGGAGTTGCGCTAAGAGACTTTGGAGTTGCGCTAAAGAGACTTTGGAGTTGCGCTAAAGAGACTTTGGAGTTGCGCTAAAGAGACATTGGATTTGCGCTAAAGAGACTTTGGAGTTGCGCTAAAGAGACATTGGATTTGCGCTAAAGAGACTTTGGAGTTGCGCGAAAGAGCCTTTGGAGTTGCGCTAAAGAGACTTTGGAGTTGCGCTAAAGAGACTTTGGATTTGCGCTAAAGAGACTTTGGAGTTGCACTAAAGAGACTTTGGAGTTGCGCTAAGAGACTTTGGAGTTGCACTAAGAGACTTTGGAGTTGCGCTAAGAGACTTTGGAGTTGCGCTAAAGAGACTTTGGAGTTGCGCTAAAGAGACTTTGGAGTTGCGCTAAAGAGACATTGGAGTTGCGCTAAAGAGACTTTGGAGTTGCGCGAAAGAGCCTTTGGAGTTGCGCTAAAGAGACTTTGGAGTTGCGCTAAAAGACTTTGGAGTTGCGCTAAGGGACTTTGGAGTTGCGATAAGAGACTTTGGAGTTGCGCTAAAAGACTTTGGAGTTGCGCTAAGAGACTTTGGAGTTGCGCTAAAAGACTTTGGATTTGCGCTAAAGAGACTTTGGATTTGCGCTAAAGAGACTTTGGAGTTGTGCTAAAGAGACTTTGGAGTTGCGCTAAAAGACTTTGGAGTTGCGCTAAGAGACTGGATTTACGCTAAAAAGACTTTGGATTTGTGCTTAGAGACTTTGGATTTGTGATAAAGGACTTTGGATTTGCGTTAAAACGACTTTGGACTTGCACTAAGAGACTTTGGATTTGCGCTAAAAAGACTTTGGATTTGCGCTAAAAGACTTTGGATTTGCACTAAAGAGACTTTGGAGTTGCGCTAAAGAGACTTTGGAGTTGCGCTAAAGAGCCTTTGGAGTTGCGCTAAAGAGACTTTGGAGTTGCGCTAAAGAGACTTTGGATTTGCGCTAAAGAGCCTTTGGAGTTGCGCTAAAGAGCCTTTGGAGTTGCGCTAAAGAGACTTTGGAGTTGCGCTAAAGAGACTTTGGATTTGCGCTAAAGAGACTTTGGAGTTGCACTAAAGAGACTTTGGAGTTGCGCTAAAAGACTTTGGAGTTGCGCTAAGAGACTTTGGAGTTGCACTAAGAGACTTTGGAGTTGCGCTAAGAGACTTTGGAGTTGCGCTAAAGAGACTTTGGAGTTGCGCTAAAGAGACTTTGGAGTTGCGCTAAAGAGACATTGGATTTGCGCTAAAGAGACATTGGAGTTGCGCTAAAGAGACTTTGGAGTTGCGCTAAAGAGACTTTGGAGTTGCACTAAAGAGACTTTGGAGTTGCGCTAAAAGACTTTGGAGTTGCGCTAAGAGACTTTGGAGTTGCGCTAAAAGACTTTGGATTTGCGCTCAAGAGACTTTGGAGTTGCGCTAAAGAGACTTTGGAGTTGCGCTAAAGAGACTTTGGAGTTGCGCTAAAAGACTTTGGAGTTGCGCTAAGAGACTTTGGATTTACGCTAAAAAGACTTTGGATTTGTGCTTAGAGACTTTGGATTTGCGCTAAAAGACTTTGGATTTGCACTAAAGAGACTTTGGAGTTGCGCTAAAGAGACTTTGGAGTTGCGCTAAAGAGCCTTTGGAGTTGCGCTAAAGAGACTTTGGAGTTGCGCTAAAGAGACTTTGGATTTGCGCTAAAGAGCCTTTGGAGTTGCGCTAAAGAGCCTTTGGAGTTGCGCTAAAGAGACTTTGGAGTTGCGCTAAAGAGACTTTGGATTTGCGCTAAAGAGACTTTGGAGTTGCACTAAAGAGACTTTGGAGTTGCGCTAAAAGACTTTGGAGTTGTGCTAAGAGACTTTGGAGTTGCACTAAGAGACTTTGGAGTTGCGCTAAGAGACTTTGGAGTTGCGCTAAAGAGACTTTGGAGTTGCGCTAAAGAGACTTTGGAGTTGCGCTAAAGAGACATTGGATTTGCGCTAAAGAGACATTGGAGTTGCGCTAAAGAGACTTTGGAGTTGCGCTAAAGAGACTTTGGAGTTGCGCTAAAAGACTTTGGAGTTGCGCTAAAGAGACTTTGGAGTTGGGCTAAAGAGAATTTGGAGTTGCGCTAAAAGACTTTGGATTTGCGCTAAAAAGACTTTGGATTTGCGCTAAAAAGACTTTGGATTTGCGGTAAAAGACTTTGGATTTGCGGTAAAAGACTTTGGATTTGCACTAAAGAGACTTTGGAGTTGCGCTAAAAGACTTTGGAGTTGCGCTAAAGAGACTTTGGAGTTGCACTAAAGAGACTTTGGAGTTGCGCTAAAGAGACTTTGGATTTGCGCTAAAAGACTTTGGCTTTGCGCTAAACAGACTTTGGCGTTGGGCTAAAGAGACTTTGGATTTGCGCTAAAAGACTTTGGATTTGTGCTAAAGAGACTTTGGAGTTGCGCTAAAGAGACTTTGGAGTTGCGCTAAAGAGACTTTGGAGTTGCGCTAAAGAGATTTTAGAGTTGCACTAAAGAGACTTTGAAGTTGCGCTAAAAGACTTTGGATTTGCGCTAAAAGACTTTGGATTTGCGCTAAAGAGACTTTGGAGTTGCGCTAAAGAGACTTTGGAGTTGCGCTAAAGAGACTTTGGAGTTGCGCTAAAGAGACTTTGGAGTTGCGCTAAAAGACTTTGGAGTTGCGCTAAGAGACTTTGGATTTACACTAAAAAGACTTTGGATTTGTGCTTAGAGACTTTGGATTTGTGCTAAAGAGACTTTGGAGTTGCGCTAAAGAGACTTTGGTGTTGCGCTAAAGAGATTTTAGAGTTGCACTAAAGAGACTTTGAAGTTGCGCTAAAAGACTTTGGCTTTGCGCTAAACAGACTTTGGCGTTGGGCTAAAGAGACTTTGGATTTGCGCTAAAAGACTTTGGATTTGTGCTAAAGAGACTTTGGAGTTGCGCTAAAGAGACTTTGGAGTTGCGCTAAAGAGACTTTGGAGTTGCGCTAAAGAGATTTTAGAGTTGCACTAAAGAGACTTTGAAGTTGCGCTAAAAGACTTTGGATTTGCGCTAAAAGACTTTGGATTTGCGCTAAAGAGACTTTGGAGTTGCGCTAAAGAGACTTTGGAGTTGCGCTAAAGAGACTTTGGAGTTGCGCTAAAGAGACTTTGGAGTTGCGCTAAAAGACTTTGGAGTTGCGCTAAGAGACTTTGGATTTACACTAAAAAGACTTTGGATTTGTGCTTAGAGACTTTGGATTTGTGCTAAAGAGACTTTGGAGTTGCGCTAAAGAGACTTTGGTGTTGCGCTAAAGAGATTTTAGAGTTGCACTAAAGAGACTTTGAAGTTGCGCTAAAAGACTTTGGATTTGCGCTAAAAGACTTTGGATTTGCGCTAAAGAGACTTTGGAGTTGCGCTAAAGAGACTTTGGAGTTGCGCTAAAGAGACTTTGGAGTTGCGCTAAAGAGCCTTTGGAGTTGCGCTAAAGAGATTTTAGAGTTGCACTAAAGAGACTTTGAAGTTGCGCTAAAAGACTTTGGATTTGCGCTAAAGAGACTTTAGCGCACTAAAGAGACTTTGAAGTTGCGCTAAGAGACTTTGGATTTACACTAAAAAGACTTTGGATTTGTGCTTAGAGACTTTGGATTTGTGCTAAAGAGACTTTGGAGTTGCGCTAAAGAGACTTTGGAATTGCGCTAAAGAGCCTTTGGAGTTGCGCTAAAGAGATTTTAGAGTTGCACTAAAGAGACTTTGAAGTTGCGCTAAAAGACTTTGGATTTGCGCTAAAGAGACTTTGGAGTTGCGCTAAAGAGACTTTGGAGTTGCGCTAAAGAGACTTTGGAGTTGCGCTAAAGAGACTTTGGAGTTGCGCTAAAAGACTTTGGAGTTGCGCTAAGAGACTTTGGATTTACGCTAAAAAGACTTTGGATTTGTGCTTAGAGACTTTGGATTTGTGATAAAGGACTTTGGATTTGCGTTAAAACGACTTTGGACTTGCACTAAGAGACTTTGGATTTGCGCTAAAAAGACTGGATTTGCGCTAAAAGACAATGAGTTTGTGCTAAAGAGACTTTGGATTTGCGCTAAAAGACTTTGGATTTGTGCTAAAAGACTTTGGATTGGCGCTAAAAGACAATGAGTTTGCGCTAAAACACTTTGGATTTGCACTAAGAGACTTTGGATTTGCGCTAAGAGACTTTGCATTTGTGCTAAAAGACTTTGGATTTGCGCTAAAAGACTTTGGATTTGCGCTAAAAGACTTTGGATTTGCGCTAAAACGACTTTGGACTTGCACTAAGAGACTTTGGATTTGCGCTAAAAAGACTTTGGATTTGCGGTAAAAGACTTTGGATTTGCACTAAAGAGACTTTGGAGTTGCGCTAAAAGACTTTGGAGTTGCGCTAAAGAGACTTTGGAGTTGCGCTAAAGAGACTTTGGATTTGCGCTAAAGAGACTTTGGAGTTGCGCTAAAGAGCCTTTGGAGTTGCGCTAAAGAGACTTTGCATTTGCGCTAAAGAGACTTTGGAGTTGCACTAAAGAGACTTTGGAGTTGCGCTAAAAGACTTTGGAGTTGCGCTAAAGAGACTTTGGAGTTGCGCTAAAGAGACTTTGGAGTTGCGCTAAAGAGACATTGGATTTGCGCTAAAGAGACATTGGATTTGCGCTACAGAGACATTGGAGTTGCGCTAAAGAGACTTTGGAGTTGCGCTAAAGAGACTTTGGAGTTGCGCTAAAAGACTTTGGAGTTGCGCTAAAGAGACTTTGGAGTTGGGCTAAAGAGACTTTGGAGTTGCGCTAAAAGACTTTGGATTTGCGCTAAAAAGACTTTGGATTTGCGCTAAGAAGACTTTGGATTTGCGGTAAAAGACTTTGGATTTGCGGTAAAAGACTTTGGATTTGCACTAAAGAGACTTTGGAGTTGCGCTAAAAGACTTTGGAGTTGCGCTAAAGAGACTTTGGAGTTGCACTAAAGAGACTTCGGAGTTGCGCTAAAGAGACATTGGATTTGCGCTAAAGAGACATTGGATTTGCGCTAAAGAGACTTTGGAGTTGCGCTAAAGGACTTTGGAGTTGCGCTAAAGAGACTTTGGAGTTGCGCTAAAGAGACATTGGAGTTGCGCTAAAGAGACTTTGGTGTTGCGCTAAAAGACTTTGGAGTTGCGCTAAGAGACTTTGGATTTACGCTAAAAAGACTTTGGATTTGTGCGTAGAGACTTTGGATTTGTGATAAAGGACTTTGGATTTGCGTTAAAACGACTTTGGACTTGCACTAAGAGACTTTGTATTTGCGCTAAAAAGACTTTGGATTTGCGCTAAAAGACTGGATTTGCACTAAAGAGACTTTGGAGTTGCGCTAAAGAGACTTTGGAGTTGCGCTAAAGAGCCTTTGGAGTTGCGCTAAAGAGACTTTGGAGTTACACTAAAGAGACTTTGGATTTGCGCTAAAGAGCCTTTGGAGTTGCGCTAAAGAGCCTTTGGAGTTGCGCTAAAGAGACTTTGGAGTTGCGCTAAAGAGACTTTGGATTTGCGCTAAAGAGACTTTGGAGTTGCAAATGCACAAAGTCTTTTAGCACAAATCTAAAGTCTCTTAGTGCAAATCCAAAGGCCCTTAGCGCAAACTCATTGTCTTTTAGCGCAAATCCAAAGTCTTTTTAGCGCAAATCCAAAGTCTCTTAGTGCAAGGCCAAAGTCGTTTTAACGCAAATCCAAAGTCCTTTATCACAAATCCAAAGTCTCTAAGCACAAATCCAAAGTCTTTTTAGCGTAAATCCAAAGTCTCTTAGCGCAACTCCAAAGTCTTTTAGCGCAACTCCAAAGTCTCTTTAGCGCAACTCCAAAGTCTCTTTAGCGCAACTCCAAAGTCTCTTTAGCGCAACTCCAAAGTCTCTTTAGCGCAAATCCAAAGTCTTTTAGCGCAAATCCAAATTCTTTTAGCGCAACTTCAAAGTCTCTTTAGTGCAACTCTAAAATCTCTTTAGCGCAACTCCAAAGTCTCTTTAGCACAATTCCAAAGTCTCTTTAGCGCAACTCCAAAGTCTCTTTAGTGCAAATCCAAAGTCGTTTTAGCGCAAATCCAAAGTCTTTTATCGCAAATCCAAAGTCTCTTTAGTGCAACTACAAAGTCTCTTAGCGCAACTCCAAAGTCTCTTTAGCACAACTCCAAAGTCTCTTTAGCACAACTCCAAAGTCTCTTTAGCGCAACTCCAAAGTCTCTTTAGCGCAACTCCAAAGTCTCTTTAGCACAAATCCAAAGTCTTTTAGCGCAAATCCAAAGTCTCTTTAGCCCAACTCCAAAATCTCTTTAGCGCAACTCCAAAGTCTCTTTAGCGCAACTCCAAAGTCTCTTTAGCACAAATCCAAAGTCTTTTAGCGCAAATCCAAAGTCTCTTTAGCCCAACTCCAAAATCTCTTTAGCGCAACTCCAAAGTCACTTTAGCGCAATTCCAAAGTCTCTTTAGCACAAATCCAAAGTCTCTTTAGTGCAACTCTAAAGTCTCTTTAGCGCAATTCCAAATTCTTTTAGCGCAAATCCAAAGTCTCTTTAGCGCAACTCCAAAGTCTCTTTAGCGCAACTCCAAAGTCTCTTTAGCGCAACTCCAAAGTCTTTTAGCGCAACTCCAAAGTCTCTTTAGTGCAAATCCAAAGTCTTTTAGCGCAAATCCAAAGTCTTTTTAGCGCAAATCCAAAGTCTCTTAGTGCAAGTCCAAAGTCGTTATAGCGCAAATCCAAAGTCTTTTAGAGCAAATCCAAAGTCTTTTAGCGCAAATCCAAAGTGTTTTAGCGCAAACTCATTGTCTTTTAGCGCCAATCCAAAGTCTCTTAGTGAAAGTCCAAAGTCGTTTTAGCGCAAATCCAAAGTCTTTTAGCGCAAATCCAAAGTCTTTTAGCGCAAATCCAAAGTCTTTTAGCACCAATCTAAAGTCTCTTAGTGCAAATCCAAAGGCCCTTAGCGCAAATTCATTGTCTTTTAGCGCAAATCCAAAGTCTCTTTAGTGCAACTCCAAAGTCTCTAAGTGCAAATCCAAAGTCTCTTAGTGCAAATCCAAAGTCGTTTTAGCGCAAATCCAAAGTCTTTTAGCGCAAATCCACAGTCTCTTTAGTGCAACTACAAAGTCTCTTAGCGCAACTCCAAAGTCTCTTTAGCGCAACTCCAAAGTCTCTTTAGCACAACTCCAAAGTCTCTTTAGCGCAACTCCAAAGTCTTTTAGTGCAACTTCAAAGTCTCTTTAGTGCAACTCTAAAATATCTTTAGCGCAACTCCAAAGTCTTTTAGTCTCTTAGTGCAAATCCAAAGGCCCTTAGCGCAAACTCATTGTCTTTTAGCGCAAATCCAAAGTCTTTTAGCGCAAATCCAAAGTCTCTTTAGCGCAAACCCATTGTCTTTTAGCACAAATCCAAAGTCTTTTAGCGCAAATCCAAAGTCTCTTTAGCGCAAACTCATTGTCTTTTAGCGCAAATCCAAAGTCTTTTTTGCGCAAATCCAAAGTCTCTTAGTGCAAGTCCAAAGTCGTTTTAACGCAAATCCAAAGTCCTTTATCACAAATCCAAAGTCTCTAAGCACAAATCCAAAGTCTTTTTAGCGTAAATCCAAAGTCTCTTAGCGCAACTCCAAAGTCTTTTAGCGCAACTCCAAAGTCTCTTTAGCGCAACTCCAAAGTCTCTTTAGCGCAACTCCAAAGTCTCTTTAGCGCAAATCCAAAGTCTTTTAGCGCAAATCCAAAGTCTTTTAGCGCAACTTCAAAGTCTCTTTAGTGCAAATCGAAAGTCGTTTTAGCGCAAATCCAAAGTCTCTTTAGTGCAACTACAAAGTCTCTTAGCGCAACTCCAAATCTCTTTAGTGCAAATCCAAAGTCTCTTTAGCACAACTCCAAAGTCTCTTTAGTGCAACTCTAAAATCTCTTTAGCGCAACTCCAAAGTCTCTTTAGTGCAAATCCAAAGTCGTTTTAGCGCAAATCCAAAGTCTCTTTAGTGCAACTACAAAGTCTCTTAGCGCAACTCCAAAGTCTCTTTAGTGCAAATCCAAAGTCTCTTAGCGCAACTCCAAAGTCTCTTTAGTGCAACTCTAAAATCTCTTTAGCGCAACTCCAAAGTCTCTTTAGCACAATTCCAAAGTCTCTTTAGCGCAACTCCAAAGTCTCTTTAGTGCAAATCCAAAGTCGTTTTAGCGCAAATCCAAAGTCTCTTTAGTGCAACTACAAAGTCTCTTAGCGCAACTCCAAAGTCTCTTTAGCACAACTCCAAAGTCTCTTTAGCACAACTCCAAAGTCTCTTTAGCGCAACTCCAAAGTCTCTTTAGCGCAACTCCAAAGTCTCTTTAGCGCAAATCCAAAGTCTTTTAGCGCAACTTCAAAGTCTCTTTAGTGCAACTCTAAAATCTCTTTAGCGCAACTCCAAAGTCTCTTTAGCGCAATTCCAAAGTCTCTTTAGCGCAACTCCAAAGTCTCTTTAGCGCAACTCCAAAGTCTCTTTAGCACAAATCCAATGTCTTTTAGCGCAAATCCAAAGTCTCTTTAGCCCAACTCCAAAGTCTCTTTAGTGCAAAGCCAAAGTCTTTTAGCGCAAATCCAAAGTCTCTTTAGCGCAACTCCAAAGTCTCTTTAGCGCAACTCCAAAGTCTCTTTAGCGCAACTCCAAAGTCTTTTAGCGCAACTCCAAAGTCTCTTTAGTGCAAATCCAAAGTCTTTTAGCGCAAATCCAAAGTCTTTTTAGCGCAAATCCAAAGTCTCTTAGTGCATGTCCAAAGTCGTTTTAGCGCAAATCCAAAGTCTTTTAGCGCAAATCCAAAGTCTTTTAGCGCAACTCCAAAGTCTCTTTAGTGCAAATCCAAAGTCTTTTAGCGCAAATCCAAAGTCTTTTTAGCGCAAATCCAAAGTCTCTTAGTGCAAGTCCAAAGTCGTTATAGCGCAAATCCAAAGTCTTTTAGAGCAAATCCAAAGTCTTTTAGCGCAAATCCAAAGTGTTTTAGCGCAAACTCATTGTCTTTTAGCGCCAATCCAAAGTCTCTTAGTGAAAGTCCAAAGTCGTTTTAGCGCAAATCCAAAGTCTTTTAGCGCAAATCCAAAGTCTTTTAGCGCAAATCCAAAGTCTTTTAGCACAAATCTAAAGTCTCTTAGTGCAAATCCAAAGGCCCTTAGCGCAAATTCATTGTCTTTTAGCGCAAATCCAAAGTCTCTTTAGTGCAACTCCAAAGTCTCTAAGTGCAAATCCAAAGTCTCTTAGTGCAAATCCAAAGTCGTTTTAGCGCAAATCCAAAGTCTTTTAGCGCAAATCCACAGTCTCTTTAGTGCAACTACAAAGTCTCTTAGCGCAACTCCAAAGTCTCTTTAGCGCAACTCCAAAGTCTCTTTAGCACAACTCCAAAGTCTCTTTAGCGCAACTCCAAAGTCTTTTAGTGCAACTTCAAAGTCTCTTTAGTGCAACTCTAAAATATCTTTAGCGCAACTCCAAAGTCTTTTAGTCTCTTAGTGCAAATCCAAAGGCCCTTAGCGCAAACTCATTGTCTTTTAGCGCAAATCCAAAGTCTTTTAGCGCAAATCCAAAGTCTCTTTAGCGCAAACCCATTGTCTTTTAGCACAAATCCAAAGTCTTTTAGCGCAAATCCAAAGTCTCTTTAGCGCAAACTCATTGTCTTTTAGCGCAAATCCAAAGTCTTTTTTGCGCAAATCCAAAGTCTCTTAGTGCAAGTCCAAAGTCGTTTTAACGCAAATCCAAAGTCCTTTATCACAAATCCAAAGTCTCTAAGCACAAATCCAAAGTCTTTTTAGCGTAAATCCAAAGTCTCTTAGCGCAACTCCAAAGTCTTTTAGCGCAACTCCAAAGTCTCTTTAGCGCAACTCCAAAGTCTCTTTAGCGCAACTCCAAAGTCTCTTTAGCGCAAATCCAAAGTCTTTTAGCGCAAATCCAAAGTCTTTTAGCGCAACTTCAAAGTCTCTTTAGTGCAAATCGAAAGTCGTTTTAGCGCAAATCCAAAGTCTCTTTAGTGCAACTACAAAGTCTCTTAGCGCAACTCCAAATCTCTTTAGTGCAAATCCAAAGTCTCTTTAGCACAACTCCAAAGTCTCTTTAGTGCAACTCTAAAATCTCTTTAGCGCAACTCCAAAGTCTCTTTAGTGCAAATCCAAAGTCGTTTTAGCGCAAATCCAAAGTCTCTTTAGTGCAACTACAAAGTCTCTTAGCGCAACTCCAAAGTCTCTTTAGTGCAAATCCAAAGTCTCTTAGCGCAACTCCAAAGTCTCTTTAGTGCAACTCTAAAATCTCTTTAGCGCAACTCCAAAGTCTCTTTAGCACAATTCCAAAGTCTCTTTAGCGCAACTCCAAAGTCTCTTTAGTGCAAATCCAAAGTCGTTTTAGCGCAAATCCAAAGTCTCTTTAGTGCAACTACAAAGTCTCTTAGCGCAACTCCAAAGTCTCTTTAGCACAACTCCAAAGTCTCTTTAGCACAACTCCAAAGTCTCTTTAGCGCAACTCCAAAGTCTCTTTAGCGCAAATCCAAAGTCTTTTAGCGCAACTTCAAAGTCTCTTTAGTGCAACTCTAAAATCTCTTTAGCGCAACTCCAAAGTCTCTTTAGCGCAATTCCAAAGTCTCTTTAGCGCAACTCCAAAGTCTCTTTAGCGCAACTCCAAAGTCTCTTTAGCACAAATCCAATGTCTTTTAGCGCAAATCCAAAGTCTCTTTAGCCCAACTCCAAAGTCTCTTTAGTGCAAAGCCAAAGTCTTTTAGCGCAAATCCAAAGTCTCTTTAGCGCAACTCCAAAGTCTCTTTAGCGCAACTCCAAAGTCTCTTTAGCGCAACTCCAAAGTCTTTTAGCGCAACTCCAAAGTCTCTTTAGTGCAAATCCAAAGTCTTTTAGCGCAAATCCAAAGTCTTTTTAGCGCAAATCCAAAGTCTCTTAGTGCAAGTCCAAAGTCGTTTTAGCGCAAATCCAAAGTCTTTTAGCGCAAATCCAAAGTCTTTTAGGGCAAATCCAAAGTCTTTTAGCACAAATGCTAAGTCTCTTAGCGCAAATCCAAAGTCTCTTAGTGCAAATCCAAAGTGTTTTAGCGCAAACTCATTGTCTTTTAGCGCCAATCCAAAGTCTTTTAGCACAAATCCAAAGTCTTTTAGCGCAAATCCAAAGTCTCTTTAGCGCAAACTCATTGTCTTTTAGCGCAAATCCAAAGTCTTTTTAGCGCAAATCCAAAGTCTCTTAGTGCAAGTCCAAAGTCGTTTTAACGCAAATCCAAAGTCCTTTATCACAAATCCAAAGTCTCTAAGCACAAATCCAAAGTCTTTTTAGCGTAAATCCAAAGTCTCTTAGCGCAACTCCAAAGTCTTTTAGCGCAACTCCAAAGTCTCTTTAGCGCAACTCCAAAGTCTCTTTAGCGCAACTCCAAAGTCTCTTTAGCGCAAATCCAAAGTCTTTTAGCGCAACTCCAACGTCTCTTAGCGCAACTCCAAAGTCTCTTAGCACAACTCCAAAGTCTCTTAGCGCAACTCCAAAGTCTTTTAGCGCAACTCCAAAGTCTCTTTACTGCAACTCCAAAGTCTCTTTAGCGCAACTCCAAAGTCTCTTTAGTGCAACTCCAAAGTCTCTTTAGCGCAACTCCAAAGTCTCTTTAGCGCAACTCCAAAGTCTCTTTAGCGCAACTCCAATGTCTCTTTAGCGCAAATCCAATGTCTCTTTAGCGCAACTCCAAAGTCTCTTTAGCGCAACTCCAAAGTCTCTTTAGCGCAACTCCAAAGTCTCTTAGCGCAACTCCAAAGTCTCTTAGTGCAACTCCAAAGTCTTTTAGCGCAACTCCAATGTCTCTTTAGCGCAAATCCAATGTCTCTTTAGCGCAACTCCAAAGTCTCTTTAGCGCAACTCCAAAGTCTCTTTAGCGCAACTCCAAAGTCTCTTAGCGCAACTCCAAAGTCTCTTAGTGCAACTCCAAAGTCTTTTAGCGCAACTCCAAAGTCTCTTTAGTGCAACTCCAAAGTCTCTTTAGCGCAACTCCAAAGTCTCTTAGCGCAACTCCAAAGTCTCTTAGCGCAACTCCAAAGTCTTTTAGCGCAACTCCAAAGTCTCTTTAGTGCAACTCCAAAGTCTCTTTAGCGCAAATCCAAAGTCTCTTTAGCGCAACTCCAAAGTCTCTTTTGCGCAACTCCAAAGGCTCTTTAGCGCAACTCCAAAGTCTCTTTAGCGCAAATCCAAAGTCTCTTTAGCGCAACTCCAAAGTCTCTTTAGCGCAACTCCAAAGTCTTTTAGCGCAACTCCAAAGTCTCTTTAGTGCAAATCCAAAGTCTTTTACCGCAAATCCAAAGTCTTTTTAGCGCAAATCCAAAGTCTCTTAGTGCAAGTCCAAAGTCGTTTTAGCGCAAATCCAAAGTCTTTTAGCGCAAATCCAAAGTCTTTTAGCGCAAATCCAAAGTCTTTTAGCACAAATGCAAATTCTCTTAGTGCAAATCCAAAGTCTTTTAGCGCAAACTCATTGTCTTTTAGCGCCAATCCAAAGTCTTTTAGCACAAATCCAAAGTCTTTTAGCGCAAATCCAAAGTCTCTTTAGCGCAAACTCATTGTCTTTTAGCACAAATCCAAAGTCTTTTTAGCGCAAATCCAAAGTCTCTTAGTGCAAGTCCAAAGTCGTTTTAACGCAAATCCAAAGTCCTTTATCACAAATCCAAAGTCTCTAAGCACAAATCCAAAGTCTTTTTAGCGTAAATCCAAAGTCTCTTAGCGCAACTCCAAAGTCTTTTAGCGCAACTCCAAAGTCTCTTTAGCGCAACTCCAAAGTCTCTTTAGCGCAACTCCAAAGTCTCTTTAGCGCAACTCCAAAGTCTTTTAGCGCAAATCCAAAGTCTTTTAGCGCAACTTCAAAGTCTCTTTAGTGCAACTCTAAAATCTCTTTAGCGCAACTCCAAAGTCTCTTTAGCACAATTCCAAAGTCTCTTTAGCGCAACTCCAACGTCTCTTTAGTGCAAATCCAAAGTCGTTTTAGCGCAAATCCAAAGTCTTTTAGCGCAAATCCAAAGTCTCTTTAGTGCAACTACAAAGTCTCTTAGCGCAACTCCAAAGTCTCTTTAGCACAACTCCAAAGTCTCTTTAGCACAACTCCAAAGTCTCTTTAGCGCAACTCCAAAGTCTCTTTAGCGCAACTCCAAAGTCTTTTAGCGCAACTTCAAAGTCTCTTTAGTGCAACTCTAAAATCTCTTTAGCGCAACTCCAAAGTCTCTTTAGCGCAATTCCAAAGTCTCTTTAGCGCAACTCCAAAGTCTCTTTAGCGCAATTCCAAAAGACTAAAAGACTTTGGATTTGCGCTAAAGAGACTTTGGAGTTGCGCTAACGAGACTTTGGAGTTGTGCTAAAGAGACTTTGGAGTTGCGCTAAAGAGACTTTGGAGTTGCGCTAAGAGACTTTGTAGTTGCACTAAAGAGACTTTGGATTTGCGCTAAAAGACTTTGGATTTGCGCTAAAACGACTTTGGATTTGCACTAAGAGACTTTGGATTTGCACTTAGAGACTTTGGAGTTGCACTAAAGAGACTTTGGATTTGCGCTAAAAGACAATGAATTTGCGCTAAGGGCCTTTGGATTTGCACTAAGAGACTTTAGATTTGTGCTAAAAGACTTTGGATTTGCACTAAGAGACTTTGGATTTGCGCTAAGAGACTTTGGATTTGCGCTAAGAGACTTTGGAGTTGTGCTAAAGAGACTTTGGAGTTGCACTAAAGAGATTTTAGAGTTGCACTAAAGAGACTTTGAAGTTGCGCTAAAAGACTTTGGATTTGCGCTAAGAGACTTTGGAGTTGTGCTAAAGAGACTTTGGAGTTGCACTAAAGAGATTTTAGAGTTGCGCTAAAGAGACTTTGGAGTTGCGCTAAAAGACTTTGGATTTGCACTAAAAGACTTTGGATTTGCGCTAAAGAGACTTTGGATTTCCGCTAAAGAGACTTTGGAGTTGCACTAAAAGACTTTGGAGTTGCGCTAAAGAGACTTTGGAGTTGCGCTAAAAGACTTTGGAGTTGCACTAAAAGACTTTGGAGTTGTGCTAAAGAGACTTTGGAGTTGTGCTAAAAGACTTTGGAGTTGTGCTAAAGAGACTTTGGAGTTGCACTAAAAGACTTTGGAGTTGCGCTAAAGAGACTTTGGAGTTGCACTAAAGAGACTTTGGAGTTGCGCTACAAGACTTTGGCTTTGCGCTAAAGAGACTTTGGAGTTGCGCTAAAGAGACTTTGGAGTTGCGCTAAAATACTTTGGATTTGCGCCAAAAGACTTTGGAGTTGCGCTAAAGAGACTTTGGAGTTGCGCTAAAGAGACTTTGGAGTTGCGCTAAAGAGACTTTGGAGTTGCGCTAAGAGACTTTGGATTTGCGCTAAAGAGACTTTGGAGTTGCGCTAAAGAGACTTTGGAGTTGCGCTAAGAGACTGGAGTTGCGCTAAGAGACTTTGGAGTTGCACTAAAGAGACTTTGGAGTTGCGCTAAAGAGACTTTGGAGTTGCACTAAAAGACTTTGGAGTTGCGCTAAAAGACTTTGGATTTGCACTAAAAGACTTTGGAGTTGCGCTAAAGAGACTTTGGAGTTGTGCTAAAAGACTTTGGAGTTGTGCTAAAGAGACTTTGGAGTTGCGCTAAAAGACTTTGGAGTTGCGCTAAGAGACTTTGGATTTACACTAAAAAGACATTGGATTTGTGCTCAGAGACTTTGAATTTGCGCTTAAAGACCTTGGATTTGCGTTAAAACGACTTTGGACTTGCACTAAGAGACTTTGGATTTGCGCTAAAAAGACTTTGGATTTGCGCTAAAAGACAATGAGTTTGCACTAAAGAGACTTTGGATTTGTTCTAAAAGACTTTGGATTTGCGCTAAAAGGCAATGAGTTTGCGCTAAAGAGACTTTGGAGTTGCGCTAAAAGACTTTGGATTTGCACTAAAAGACTTTAGAGTTGCGCTAAAGAGACTTTGGAGTTGTGCTAAAGAGACTTTGGAGTTGCACTAAAAGACTTTGGAGTTGCGCTAAAGAGACTTTGGAGTTGCACTAAAGAGACTTTGGAGTTGCGCTACAAGACTTTGGATTTGCACTAAGAGACTGGATTTGCGCTGAGACTTTGCATTTGTGCTAAAAGACTTTGGATTTGCGCTAAAAGACTTTGGATTTGTGCTAAAAGACTTTGGATTTGCGCTAAAAGACTTTGGATTTGCGCTAAAAGACTTTGGATTTGCGCTGAGACTTTGCATTTGTGCTAAAAGACTTTGGATTTGCGCTAAAAGACTTTGGATTTGTGCTAAAAGACTTTGGATTTGCGCTAAAAGACTTTGGATTTGCGTTAAGAGACTTTAGATTTGTGCTAAAAGACTTTGGAGTTGCGCTACAAGACTTTGGATTTGCACTAAGAGACTTTGGATTTGCGCTGAGACTTTGCATTTGTGCTAAAAGACTTTGGATTTGCGCTAAAAGACTTTGGATTTGTGCTAAAAGACTTTGGATTTGTGCTAAAAGACTTCGGATTTGCGCTAAAAGGCAATGAGTTTGCGCTAAAAGACTTTGGATTTGCGCTAAAAGACTTTGGATTTGCACTAAGAGACTTTGGATTTGTGCTAAAAGACTTTGGATTTGCGCTAAAAGACTTTGGATTTGCGCTAAAAGACTTTGGATTTGCACTAAAGAGACTTTGGAGTTGCGCTAAAGAGACTTTGGATTTGCGCTAAAAGACTTTGGAGTTGCACTAAAGAGACTTTGGAGTTGTGCTAAAGAGACTTTGGAGTTGCACTAAAAGACTGGAGTTGGGCTAAAGAGACTTTGGATTTGCGCTAAAAGACTTTGGATTTCCGCTGAAAGACTTTGGATTTGCGCTAAAAGACTTTGGATTTGTGCTAAAAGACTTTGGATTTGCGCTAAAAAGACTTTGGATTTGCGCTAAAAGACAATGAGTTTGCGCTAAAGAGACTTTGCATTTGCGCTAAAAGACTTTGGATTTGTGCTAAAAGACTTCGGATTTGCGCTAAAAGGCAATGAGTTTGCGCTAAAAGACTTTGGATTTGCGCTAAAAGACTTTGGATTTGCACTAAGAGACTTTGGATTTGTGCTATAAGACTTTGGATTTGCGCTAAAAGACTTTGGATTTGCGCTAAAAGACTTTGGATTTGCACTAAAGAGACTTTGGATTTGCGCTAAAAGACTTTGGAGTTGCACTAAAGAGACTTTGGAGTTGCACTAAAAGACTGGAGTTGGGCTAAAGAGACTTTGGATTTGCGCTAAAAGACTTTGGATTTCCGCTGAAAGACTTTGAATTTGCGCTATAGAGACTTTGGAGTTGCGCTAAAGAGACTTTGGATTTGCGCTAAGAGACTTTGGATTTGCGCTAAAACGACTTTGAATTTGCGCTATAGAGACTTTGGAGTTGCGCTAAAGAGACTTTGGATTTGCGCTAAGAGACTTTGGATTTGCCCTAAAAGACTTTGGATTTGCGCTAAAAGACTTTGGATTTGCGCTAAAAGGCTTTGGATTTGCGCTAAAGAGACTTTGGAGTTGCACTAAAAGACTGGAGTTGCGCTAAAGAGACTTTGGAGTTGCGCTAAAAAGACTTTGGATTTGCGCTTAGAGACTTTGGATTTGCTCCAAAAGACTTTGGATTTGTGCTAAAAGACTTTGGATTTGCGCTAAAAGACAATGAGTTTGCGCTAAGGGACTTTGGATTTGCACTAAGAAACTTTAGATTTGCGCTAAAAGACTTTGGATTTGCACTAAGAGACTTTGGATTTGCGCTAAGAGACTTTGGATTTGTGCTAAAAGACTTTGGATTTGCGCTAAAAGACTTGGATTTGCGCTAAGAGACTTTGGATTTGTGCTAAAAGACAATGAGTTTGCGCTAAGGGACTTTGGATTTGTGCTGAGAGACTTTGGAGTTGCGCTAAGAGACTTTGGCTTTGCGCTAAAGATACTTTGGATTTGTGCTAAAACAACTAGATTTGCGTTAAAAGACCGGATGCCGGTTTGAGCCAGATGGACTGCTTTGAGTATTTCAGAAACTGCTGATCTCCTGGGGTTTTCACACAAGTCTCTACACAGAATGGTGTGGAAAACAAAAAAACATCGAGTGAGTGGGCGACAGTTCTGTGGGTGGAAACAAAAGCCTTGTTGATAAGAGAGGTCAGAGGAAAATGGCCAGATTGGTTCGAGCTATATCCAGGAAGGATATAGCAACTCATAGCAACTTTTTACAACCATAGTGATCAGAAAAGCACCTCAGCATGCAACAACAGAAGACGACATTGGGTTCCAGTCCTGCAGCCAAGAACAAGAATAAGAATCAAGAACAAGTTCCTATTAAAGTGGCCGGTGAGTGTAGCATGAGCAGAGGAATGTTGTAGAGTAAAGGTGGACATTTGCTGAATTGAGAAAGTTTTTAGCTTGTTTTAAGTCTCTGGTACAAAACTATAAAGGATGCAAAGAATCTCAAAACAACTTCCTGGACAATGAAATGCTAAAAAAAACAGGGCACTACTTTTGCACAGGGACTGGGATAATCACTAAAGGTGAGACCTTGACATTTTCATACAGCGAATATTTCATCGCTTTTTCTCGTCTCTTATCCAACATGGCAATATCAGTGACATTCCAGTATTCCTGGAGCTCAAAAAAGATCTGGAAAATATACGCAATGTTCAGGTCTAATAAAAGCTTCTCATGATTGCGGTTTGAACTGAAATTGATCAGCTATTCGGCCTTCCTCACGCTCGACCTGTTTGCTCCCTGTAATTCTAACATTCGTATGTTGGAGAGCTCCAGAGCATTCACACGCAAAAGGTCACCACCTCATTACTTATCCTCTCTCACCCCCTACTGGTGGTGGCAATCCACTGCACAGGCTTTCAGCTGGGAGCGTTGTCCTGTGGATCACGGCTCATGCTGGGAGGCTTCGGAAACTCCATTTCTTTCCCAGTTTAAGTTGTCGCGTTTGTTGGCATCTGGAGTTAATCCATCAGAGGTGAACTCGGCAGCAGGCTGTGTCCATGATGAATAGGATGAGCTGATTTTTTATATCATTTTAAAATAAGCTTATTGAGCTCAGGACCTTGGGAGAAGATCATGAAGATGTAGTAATTGTCTCTCATTCATCTCAATATCTCTAGCCGCTTTATCCTGTTCTACAGGGTCGCAGGCAAGCTGGAGCCTATCCCAGCTGACTACGGGCGAAAGGCAGGGTACACCCTGGACAAGTCGCCAGGTCATCACAGGGCTGACACATAGACACAGACAACCATTCACACCTACGGTCAATTTAGAGTCACCAGTTAACCTAACCTGCATGTCTTTGGACTGTGGGGGAAACCGGAGCACCCGGAGGAAACCCACGTGGACACGGGGAGAACATGCAAACTCCGCACAGAAAGGCCCTCGCCAGCCACGGGGCTCGAACCCGGACCTTCTTGCTGTGAGGCGACAGCGCTAACCACTACACCACCGTACCACATGTAGTAATTGTGTTTTATTAATTTAAACTCAATAATGTGTTATTTTTAATATTTGTTCCGACAATTTAAAAAAATCAGATACAGTAGTTATGAACTGAACAGATAGATTAGTAAGGAATAAAACTCTTAGTGGCATGCAGATATAGAAAAATAATCAGTGATGGGGTGGTGTGATGTAATGCAGATGTGCCATTCTGTCTCTGGGTAGATGGTTTGAGTAAAAGCCAATGAAGAATAACACTTTCTCTCTTTCGTTCTGTTTTTCTCTCTGCCTCTCACTTTTTCTGTCCTTTCACAAAGAAAGAAGGCATGGTATGTCCTTTTCCATTAATTTTTCCCCAAACATTCCCTTTTTTCCATCTCTCATCTGTCCTCCTCTTCATCCTCTGCTTTTTTCCTTTTTTTCTCTGTCTCCGTCTCGCTGTCCTTCATCTTCGATGGACAGAAAGACCCATGTCTATTTATCTGTTCTCTGTTCCTCTTCAGCTCTATCTCTCTCCTCTCTCTCCTCATCTCTTCTCCTCTTTTCTCTTTTTCTGTGATTCTTTCTGACTGCTTGCTTTTTCCCCTCTCTCTCTCTCTCTCTCTCTCTCTCTCTCTCTCATGGGGATAGACCCATGGAGCACTATATACCATTTCCTCTCTTTTTCAGTTCTTTCTTTCCTGCTTTTTCCATAGATCTTTCTCTCACTCTAATAGGGGATGGTTTAGGGCAGGACCCTTGAATCACCAAATGACTCTCCTCTCTCTCTCTCTCTCTCTCTCTCTCTCTCTCTCTCTCTGAATACCTGTGTCTCTTTGAGACAGGGACCTTGAATCATCACATGACATCACTCAATCTCTCTCTCTCTCTCTCTCTCTCTCTCTCTCTCATACATAGGGGAAAGACCAATGAAGCATTATATACCATTTTCCTCTTTCTTTCTTTCTTTCTTTCTTTCTTTCTTTCTTTCCTTCCTTTTCCGGATATCTTTCTCTCTCTCTCTAATAGGAGATGGTTTGGGGCAGGACCCTTGAATCACCACATGACATCTCTCTCTCTCTCTCTCTCTCTCTGAATACCTGTGTCTCTTTCAGACAGGGCCCCAAAGAATCATCACATGACATTACTCCATCTCTCTTATTCTCTCTCTCTCTCTCTCTCTCTCTCCTCATAAGAGAGAGAAAGGCCCATGATATACCCACTATATACCATTTTCCTCTCTATTTCTCTTTTTCAGTTCTCTCTTTCCTTCCTTTTCCAGATAACTTTCTCTCTCTAAAAGGGGATGGTTTGGGGCAGGGCCCTTGAATCACCACATGACATCTCTCTCTCTCTCTCTCTCTCTCTCTCTCCAAATACCTGTGTCTACTTGAGGCAGAGACCTTAAGTCATCCCATGACATCACTCCATCTCTCTTTTAATCTCTCTCTCTCTCTCTCTCTCTCTCTCTCTCATATCGGGGAAAGACGCATGAAGCACTATATACCATTTTCCTCTCTATTTCTCTTTTTCAGTTCTCTCTTTCTCTTTCCTTCATTTTCCATGTATCTTTCTCTCTCTAAAAGGGGATGGTTTGGGGCAGGGCCCTTGAATCACCACATGACATTCATTCTCTCTCTCTCTCTCTCTCTCTCTCTCTCTCTCTGCTGTTGTTTCTCCGAATACCTGCCTCTTTCAGGCAGGGCCCCAAAGAATCATCAAATGGCATCGCTCCATATCGCTTTTATTCTCTCTCTCTCTTATGAGAAGAGAGAGAGAGGAAGAAAGGCCCATGATATACCCACTATATACCATTTTCCTCTCTTTCTCTTTTTCAGTTCTCTCTTTCCTTCCTTTTCCAGATATCTTTCTCTCTCTAAAAGGGGATGGTTTGGGGCAGGGCCCTTGAATCACCACATGACATCTCTCTCTCTCTCTCTCTCTCTCTCTCTCTCTCTCTCCATCTCTGCTGTCCTGCCTGATGGCCGTGTGACAGTGAGAGCAGTAAGCAGGGCTTTTTCTCTTCATGTCTGACTAGTCTCTGTAATGACTGCAGATGGGAGATCAGCAGGGGGCCCGGGGGCCTCGAGGCCCTGTCATTGTCACCATGACCTGCTTCTTCTCCTCGCACTCATCCTCATCATCTGCCCTTCCTCGCCACACTAAGATTTTTTTTTTTAAAGGAGATTTGGGCAAATTTCATGCGCACTCCATCCTCCCGAGTCTCCTTCGCCCACACGAACGCTGAGCTTTCACACAAGCACCAACAGGAAAGAGCGGTTTTAGAATCATGGCACGATCCAGAACATCCATTTGTGCACTCATGTATTAGATTGTGTATAATTTCTGAGAATGCGTGTGGGGTGAAGGGTGTGGGGTGGGGGGTAGCGTTTATTCGTGATGATAGACCTCCCCAGGGATGAGCAGTATTCCACAAGGATTAATGAAGATCTGCTTATTGACTGGAATTAATGCATCGCTCAGGCAGATCTTTAATAAACACGGACTGCGCTGCTTCACAAGATGTCTGTTCAAACGAGGATTAACAGAATCAAATCCCATTTTTAAACAGATTTACAGCTGAGAACCTTACAAGATTATTTCGAATGTAAGTGTGAAAGCAAACACATTTGCAATCAGGGAAATGTTGAATAATTAACGTGGCGCAAATCATCTCTTCAGCACTATATGTTCCGATTTAATGACAATAATGAAGATAATGAGAAATCTAGTGTGGTTCCGTTGATAAAATGCAAACAAATGAGCTTCACAGACCGACAGTGAGATGTCATGATCTTTATTCATTAATCATTTAAAACGGTCTAATTGTTGGTCTGTTGTGTGTTATTCCTGACATAAACAAGTACTTATGCATCAACAGTACTGTGTAAAAGTCTCAGGCACATGTAAAGAAATGCTGGAAACCAAAAATGGCTTAAAAATAATGAATTGAAATGTTTCAACATTAAAAAATACTATAAGCAGTAAGACATAATAAATGAAACAAAGTTAGTATTTGGTGTAAGACGACCCTTTGCTTTAAAAAAAATAGTCGTTTCAGGTCCAGTGAGTGCAGTTTTATGTGGAAATGAGCTGTAGGTTGGGTGGCATGGTGGTGTAGTGGTTAGCGCTGTCGCCTCACAGCAAGAAGGTCCGGGTTCGAGCCCCGTGGCCGGCGAGGGCCTTTCTGTGCGAAGTTTGCATGTTCTCCCCGTGTCCGCGTGGGTTTCCTCCGGGTGCTCCGGTTTCCCCCACAGTCCAAAGACATGCAGGTTAGGTTAACTGGTGACTCTAAATTGAGCGTAGGTGTGAATGTGAGTGTGAATGGTTGTCTGTGTCTATGTGTCAGCCCTGTGATGACCTGGCGACTTGTCCAGGGTGTACCCCGCCTTTCACCCATAGTCAGCTGGGATAGGCTCCAGCTTGCCTGCGACCCTGTAGAACAGGATAAAGCGGCTAGAGATAATGAGATGAGCTGTAGGTTTTACTGAGCATCTTCCAGAACCAGCCCCAGTTCTTCTGGACACTTTGACTGTCACACTCGCTTCTTCATTTTGCCCCAAAACCCAGCAGCCTTCATTATGGTTTCTTTTTTTAATCTGAAAAGTGCTTTCTTATGGAATATACTGCTCAGATACAAACTTTTTTTTTTCTGTAACATTTAATTTTGTGCTGGAAAACGAACAAACATTTGGACTCTAAAATGTTTTTGTATCGACTCGATAATGTAGAAGTCATAAAATAGAAATCTATAACAAAGTTTGTATGGAAAAAAAAGTAGGGTGCCTAAGACTTTTGCATAGTACTGTATATATTAAAAGGAAATTAGTGTTTTACTGGGAAATACGCCACTTGTATTTTTCATACGAGCTCTGTCTGGGACATGGAGAACCAAAACCGTGACCCAAATCTCTATACGTCAGTCATGAGGAAGTCACTGAATTGTTTTGATAAATTCGGGTACTTTTTGTTTGTGAATATGTCGATATAATAAAAGGAAACTCACACGTTGGCGTGAAGGTACGAAGTTTATCTTCTCGTGTTGAAAAACTCACATTTTTCATACGAAACACATTGTGGATCGAAGTGAGATATTTAAATAATATTGGCTGGCATTGAGTGGTATATCAGATATATTCCATTCGGCTAGCATGATACTGAACGAGTCAAAGACAAGTAGCTGAATGGATATACCATGAAAAAAATCCAGCCAATATTATTATTATTATTATTATTATTATCCATACACATTCCTTTTGGGTGTTCAATGCATCTTTCTCTTTCAAAATTCTCTCAAAATCTTCCGTATTTAATGAAGCAAACCTGGCAGCCATGTTTGTTTACAAATTGTCCCAGTCGCTCGCTAGCGCGGAAGTTTTACATCTCCGACGTGTGACGTCATGTTGTTTAGACAACCATGCAATATCGTAAACCATATTCAACGCTCATTCTCCATTGGGTAGAGTGACGTAATACACATAGGCTAAGCGATATGCGAACAATATTGCATGCTATCAAACCAAATGAATGAAACCCGCTAGAAGGGAATAGAACACGTTTTTATTCCATCAAAAAAGTATCTTGTATGTATAATAATTCTGGATATTTCGCTCTATATCACTCCTAGTGTTTTCCCATTGAGTAGATGCACATTGTCAAAATGGTGAACTGGTTCAAAATTTAAATTCTTTTGATTAACTTGTTTTTTTTTGGTGTGTGTGTGTGTGTGTGTGTGTGTGTGTGTGTGTGTGTGTGTCCATATAATATAAAAAAAAAAATCACGGTGGTGCGAAGATATGAAGTTTATCTTTTCATGTTGAAAATATTTTAACTTGTATCTTCATGCAACCATGTAATATTCTCTCTCTCTCTCTCTCTCTCTCTCATTTATATAAAATCACATATTCATGACGGCATTTATAAGAACATCTGGAATCAACCTGTTCTAACACTGTGGATTTTTTCAAGCTAAACATGAATATCAAAAGCTAAAAACATGAGGAAAAAAAATCACTTTCCTCAAAAATGACTTCCAACAGACGTGTGAGAGTAGCTGTGAATTTGACAGTAAAAGATTACACGCCGATACAAACCATAAATTCTTTCATCTGGAAAATCCATCCCGTCTCTGAAAGCTCAAATTTACAGCTTAATTTACAAGAGTACAAATTTCACATGAACATTTATTGACCGCCCAATAACCAGGCTTAAATTTACAAACTATTATTTCATTCCTAAAATAAAATAATACCTTAATTGTTCATTCTTAATTCTCATAACTGGATTATTTATTCATTACTCAAATTCAAATTTTATTCATCACATACACAGAGTATGACATGCAGTGAAATGTTTATTGCAATGCTCCGTAAGTCGTGAGGATAGTTTGGGGGGAGGGAGTAGTAACAAAGGACAGGGAGTGAGGGAGTGAAATAGAATGTAATAAATATAATTAAAAAAGAATAAAAAATAAGAACGTGATGATGGAGTGCTCTGCAGAATGTACACAATATACAGAATATGTGTACATATTTATATCCAGCTCTGCAATACACACAATACACAACAGTTATTCCACAAAATTGAGTCGTACATGAGCTGATAGCCGATGAGGCACGTAGCACCGAGTCGTCGATAAGCCATGTATGATGAGATTGAGTGGAATAACTGGTTGATTCTATCCACATTCACTGGATTTTGAGAAACAGCATTTTTATTGTTATTATTTGCAAATTCAATAAATAATAACTCTGTACAAAATGTCAGACAAAATAATTTCTGCTTAGACTGTAAACAAACCGACGAAATGACAGGAGCAAATTGTGAAAAATGCAATAATAATAATAATACGTTCTTACCATCAAATACTTTTATTCCATATTTTGTTGGGCTTTTTTTTATTTTGGGGGATTTTCTTCTTCTAATTCTTTAGGGTTTTTTTTGGCAGTTAGCAAACCGATTTAAAGGTGCATTACTACCACCGACTGGGCTGGAGTGTGGAACAGGAGATCCATCCATCCATTATCTGTAGCCGCTTATCCTGTACAAGGTCACAGGCAAGCTGGAGCCTATCCCAGCTGACTACGGGCGAAAGGCGGGGTACACCCTGGACAAGTCGCCAGGTCATCACAGGGCTGACACATAGACACAGACAACCATTCACACTCACATTCACACCTACGGTCAATTTAGAGTCACCAGTTAACCTAACCTGCATGTCTTTGGACTGTGGGGGAAACCAGAGCACCGGGAGGAAACCCACATGGACACGGGGAGAACATGCAAACTCTGCACAGAAAGGCCCTCGTCGGCCACTGGGCTTGAACCCAGAACTTTCTTGCTGCGAGGCGACAGTGTTAACCACTACAGCACCATGCCAGGAGATCTCATCTCATTATCTCTAGCCGCTTTATCCTGTTCTACAGGGTTGCAGGCAAGCTGGAGCCTATCCCAGCTGACTACGGGCGAAAGGCGGGGTACACCCTGGACAAGTCGCCAGGTCATCACAGGGCCGACACATAGACAACCATTCACACTCACATTCACACCTACGGTCAATGTAGAGTCACCAGTTAACCTATCCTGCATGTCTTTGGACTGTGGGGGAAACCGGAGCACCCGGAGGAAACCCACGTGGACACGGGGAGAACATGCAAACTCCGCACAGAAAAGTCCTCGCCGGCCACGGGGCTCGAACCCGGACCTTCTTGCTGTGAGGCGACAGTGCTAACCACTACACCACCGTGCCGCCCACCATGCCAGGAGATATTGGAGAAAAAAAAACCAACCTATATTCCTTTAGCTATTTCTGTTTCTTTTAAATACTTGATCATTTTTGGGGTTTTGTTTTCGAGTAGAGTTTTTATTTCGTCCTCGGTTGGTTCAGCAACATGCTCCGCCATTTTGTTTTTCTCTACTCATGGTATATGAGCTGATATCCTAGTAATAGAATAGCCAATCAGAGCATGCGATTGCTCATATCCAGTGAATGTGGATAGAATAATGTAGACTATCCAATATGCAGAATATGTATAAATATATTGCACTGTAATGAATATGTTGAAATGTATATTGCACTATAATTAGGTTGCACAAAGAGGTACGGTATAATATATCCTCAGTAGTACAGGGGAGCATGACATTTTTTATGCTGTCATTTAAACGCTGTCATGCCACTGATATGTTCCACTGATGATTTCTCCAACAGCTGGGAATAAAATGATTTCTCTCATCTGAAATGAACGCAGATTTGAATTGTTCACTGAGACTCGACTGTAGTGCAGTATCACAGTCATTAACAAACTCGCCATGCGAGGATTTTTGATCTGATGTTATCTGACACCGAGCCCTGCTGCCGTTTTAGCAGTTTGTGTGAATGACAGATGAAGCTGTGTTATTGTGTGGAAGCTGCGCTGCTTATCTAAGAGGGCCTCAGGTCGAGCCTTGAGCCCCTGGGAACCGGGTTAGTGTTCCCCAGTGAGGGAGCAGAGAGCAGCGAGCGGGGCGTCTTTGGCCCACAACCGCAGGTCATACTGCTCAGTCATGCAGAAACGATCAGCGTATGTCCTCCAGGAGCATGTGTGTGTGTGTGTGTTAGTACCTCAGTGTTAGCCTAAGCTCGCAGCCATTAGCTGCTTCTGACTCGATGTCTTTGTTCAAACATGACAGGAGCGTTTAAATAATCCCGCTCTCTTCCATCAATATTTACTGCCACATACTGCTCGGATAATTTGTATAAATACAGATCATATGAGCAACAATTCCAAGATAATCATCATGATTGCAACAAAATTGCTCAACTTGACCCATAGAAAGTTTCAAAGAATCCATTTATTTTTCATATACAGTGCCCTCGACAATTATTAGCTCATCCAGCCGACAGGTGATGAGCTCATGCCATCATGTGTCGTCTGTTGTCTGTCCAGCGTCATCCACGTTTCACAAAAAAATCGCTTTTTCTCTCTCAATTCTTAACTGGCTTTTATTCTTTTTGGCAGGAAGGTAGGTCTGCCTGGGGTGCATATGGTTTCTACCCAAATTTGCATAATTTCAATTAATATTGAAGATATGGAGTAGTTAATCAATCAATCCCTAACGATCAGTTTCCACACAAATCGCTTCTTCTCCCTCAATTCTTCAATTTTGATTCTTTCTGGCATGAAGGTAGGGGTACCTACGGTGCATATAACTGCTACCCAGACTTGCTTAATTATAATTATTAATGAAGTTATGGACTAATTAAGCCTTAATGCCTTAAGTAGTTCAACAAAAATCGCTTCTTCTCAGTCAATTCCTCCCTGTTTTGGATTCTTTCTGGCAAATAGGCCGGTATTCCTAGGGTGTATATAGACCCCTTCACAGTAAACGTCATTCATACGTAAGCAGAAATTGCGCGCGCAGCCTGGACCCAAAAAAGACTCAGAAATGCCTAGTTGTTGTGTTTTTGGGTGTCAGAATCGTAGCAGTGACGGGGTTAAAATGTTCAGAATTCCAGCAGGATCTCACCCATTCCAAAAAAATCGCCGACATCTATGGCTACAAGCCATCAAACGTGTAGACTGGGATGAAAGCACTATCAAATGCGCAGGTTTGCAGCGCCCACTTCATCACAGGTAAGATCAGGCTATTTATTAAATCTTTCTTTTTTATTCTTTCTAGTCTTCGTTTATTGATGTAGCAAAATACTTTGGTAACGTTTGTCTGATTAGCTGGGTCATAGTTACACAATGTAATGAATATTGTTAGCATGTTAACTTAGCTTTGCATGCAATTTTGTTTGTAGGAGAGGTCTCGCTTGACTCAAGCAGTCCAGATTTTGTGCCATCATTATTTGTGTATGCCGAAAATCACAATTTTAAAGCAAGGATGGAAAGGTAAAATTGTGTGCCCTCACTCTAAATGCCAACTTACGTTGACTGCTCTAACCTAGCTCCCGCCCCGTTCAGTTTCATCTCTGCTCTCTGCCTCTCGCTTTTTACGCAGCTCTGATTTCTCTTAGCTGCACTCTTTACACTATCATTCCTTTCATGCCATTACCTCCTGCACATTGCTGTTCAGTGTTGGTATTTGCTGTTGTAGCTAAAGCCACATTGCCATCACATCACTGGCATAATTTGATTAAAACAAAATGAATATGAATGTCCCATTGTTAATCAAGTTGTACATGCCCGCACATAACATAATCATATGCGTCTAAAGACTTGTAGGCATGAAGTTTTTCGTGGGTGTACACTGAAGTCTCGTCAATAAGGTACGAGTATATATCTGGCCATTGTATACCAGGGAACTTACTAACATCGTCCGTCCACTCTTTAAGTAAATGCGGATCCGGTAGGCGATGTCCACTTGTTAGAGTTAACTTATTTATGTAGCATTCTCGATCTTGTAACGACAATTGTTTGGCATAATCTGACAGCTCATAATGCCGGTCTATGGGCAGCGCCATTGTTTCTGGGTCCAGGCTGCGCGCGCATCCTGGCAACGGTCGGTTTGTTTACAAACATGCGAAGGGGTCTATAGCTTCTATATATAGCTTGTATATAGTGTATATAGCTTCCAACATTTATTGTGCAAGGAAGGTGGCCCATTTTAGATCATTCCTTCTGGACTAGACGGGGCCGGAGTGAGCTACACCGTAATTGATGGTCTCTTTGACAGCCCTTGTCAAGATCAATAAAAAGGGTTTGAAACAATTCAACCTTTTGGTGAAGTCGCTTCATCTGACACTGAAAAAATGAGAAAAATCCAACCTTTAATCGAAGTAAACGTATTTGGAGAAAAACAAATCCCTCATCAAGAAATAATTATTTTCAGAAAAAAAGCCACATGTCGCATTATTATTGGCACCCATGGAAATGATAGTGAACGCAATGTAACTGAAGCAGGAAGTACAGTATTTTCCTGCCCAAAGCCATCATACTGTACAAGAACTCACCTTTGTCTGACAGAGAGAGCTCTGACCTCTCTGCTGTATAGTCCTGTTTACGACCCTGGTCCTCTGTAACTTTTTCACTGCCAGAGCTTGTTTGTTGACTGTTGTTGTCACTTTTGCACCATGAGAGTTTATTTAAATAATTTTGGCTGGCGTTGAGTGGTATATCAGATATATTCCATTCAGCGAGCATGATACTGAATGAGTCGAAGACAAGTAGCTGAATGGAATATATCTGATATACCATGAAAAAAGCCAGCAAATATTATTATTATTATTATTATTATTATTATTATTATTATTATACATACACATTCAATGGAACAATTATAGATTTTACAAAAAGTTAAGAACAGGGCGGTAACTTACCAATATTAGATGCTGATTCTGATTGAACATAATTCAATCTTCTGTCAATCCAATGTACTGTACAAAGTCAAAGTTCTAACAATAAAAATGGTACAAGTCCAAAAAGCCTGAACAACAACCCAACTTATATACAAGCTATATCCAGGCTGACCGTTCAAGTTCACAGTTACTTTTGGTCAGAGTTAATTGTTACATTGCAGTTGTTCAAACAAAAAGGCTTTGCTGAGTGAAGTCCACGAGTGAAGTCCTCTTGTAAAAGCCTCCATAACTTTTCCTCACCTCCAAGTAGAACTTTGACAATATTTCCAATATTGCTCTCTTTTCCAGTTTTTCGATGTCCATTGGTCTGTTTTTCTCTTGCAAATATGTGTGAAGAACATATAATGAAGTTCTGGTAGCCTTTCGGGTGTTTGGCATGTCTTTCTCTTTAAATCTTTCGCTTTTAACGAAGCAAACCTTACCACCATTTTTGTGCACAAATTGTCACAATCACTCGCTAGCACAGAAGTTTTACATCTCTGATGTGCCTCTTTTCCAGTTTTTCGATGTCTGTTGGTATGTTTTTCTCTTGTAAATATGCGTGAAGAATATATAATGAAGTTTTGGTAGCCTTTTGGGTGTTCAGCGTGTCTTTAGTTTCAGTTTTCAGTGTATTTATTTCATGTTTAAACCGAGCACTGAATTAACCCCATCTTCTCTCTTTCCCGGCCAACAAAGAAATGATTGTGCACATGCACAGAAGAAAAGTTTTGTCATTGGATCATTGCATGAGCTCTGACGTGTGACCTCATGTTGTCTTGACAACATGCAATATTATAACAATATTGCACGCTCATTCTCCATTGGGAAGAGTGGTGTAATACATGGAGGATAAGCGATATGCTAACAATATTGCATGCCATCAATAAACCCACTAGAAGGGAACAGAATACATGTTTTTATTCCATGGAAAAAGTGGCCTGTGTGTAAAATTGTTTTTATTGATTTATCTTCCATTCAATACTGCCACTCCTGCACAGTTTTATCTTCACTTATCACAGTTCTTGTTTTTAGCACTATTAATGCACTATTAATGCAAAATTATATATAAAATTTTGAGTCATATCCCTCAAAACATTCATACTTCTCCTGACTGTTAGCGTTAGCATCATTAAAGCAGGCATCAGTCTCACTGATTTAACATCAAACCAAGATCCGCTCTTTAGGACCTGCTCTGATGTATGGATTTGACATTTCAGGTTTACAAAATGAAAAAAACAGACAGCTTAGGTCATACCTCTTGACCTCTCAGCTGGTTCAAAGGTTTCAACTCATTTTTTAGTCATAGGTGATCCATGTGCATTAATAATGTTAAAAATGAGTGAGAAGTTCATGAAGAAACATGAGGAATAAGGAGTATTAAGTCAAGCACCATGGACTGAGGGTCTGATCTTATACACAATATTTATCATAATCTTCTGAAGTAAACGCTTTATCCTGTTCAGAGTAAAAAAAAAGAAATCTTTATTCATCATATGCACACTTCAAGCACAGTGAAATTCATCCTCTGCATTTAACCCATCTGAAGCAGTGAACACACACACACACTCAGAGCAGTGGGCAGCCACACCAAAGCACCCGGGGAGCAGCCAGGGGTCAGGTACCTTGCTAGAGATGATGAGATGAGGAAAGGGTCGTCTCACACCAAATATTGACTTTGTTTCATTTATTACAGCTTACTGATTACTGTTTATAGTATTTTTTTAATGTTGAAACATTTCATTATTTTCAAGCCATTTTTGGTCGACGGCATTTCTTTACATGCGCCTAAGACTTACGCAGTACTGTACGCAGCTAGAGGAAAATTAAAGTCACCAGTCGACTTTCCAGAATGATTTCTCAAGGTGAAAGGAAACCGAAGTACCTGAAGAAAAGCCAAGCAGACAGAAGGAGAATGTACACAACTCCTCATTGACAGTAACCTGAACTCACCATGAAGCTGTGAACCAGCAACACTGATCTCATGTGTCAAATCTAATGTGCCACTTTAATTTATTTATTATATTTATTTTTCACACAATATGGACAACATCATTAGTGATTTCACATATGAGATTATCAGATTCTTATCATATCAGTATCAACCAACGGCTGTTAAATTCATCCATGAAACATGCTGTCGCCGCGTTCATCCACGGCCTTCATCTTAGCTTGATGATTCCCAATTCTTCTGTAAAGGTTCCTCTCAGCAGTTTCTAAAACAGATCATGTTCCATTTCTAACCTTGTTTAAAGCTGTAAGCTGTGTGTAACCGTCATACACGTAATATTTCAGCTGTAAAAAATATCACATCGAAGCATGTAAAACACACATCTTAAATTATCCCTCAGAATAAAACTGACTTTTCAGTCGCACATACATTTTCCCCTAAATTTCAGATTTTCCCCTCACTGTCAGTAATACAAAACGTTCCTTTACCAAAAAAAATGTTAATTAAATTAACCAACTCAAAGCAAAACTCGACTAATTAGTGACCGGGAGACATTCACACTCTTAGATAATAGCTTAATTTAATTAAATACAACACTTCCCCGCTCAGAGAAAATATCATATTAATTAGCTGCTTGAAAGGACACCGAACCTCTGTCCTAAATTAGCTTTGATTTCGACTCACTCATGCTAAAAATTCTCAGCGATTCACCGAGGCACCTTCACAGCTGATCATCCGTTACACACACTCTCTCTGTGGCTCTGACTTGCAGTCCGTGAATCAACTTCATTAAGTGCTTTAAATAAAAAGCTTCTTTAGTTAGTGGCAAGAACCAATAGGTTTACTTGGTTCTGACTTGTTTTATATATCATTATTATTCATGTAGCGTGGTGTAGTGGTTAGCGCTGTCGCCTCACAGCAAGAAGGTCCGGGTTCGAGCCCCGTGGCCGGCGAGGGCCTTTCTGTGCGGAGTTTGCATGTTCTCCCCGTGTCCGCGTGGGTTTCCTCCGGGTGCTCCGGTTTCCCCCACAGTCCAAAGACATGCAGGTTAGGTTAACTGGTGACTCTAAATTGACCGTAGGTGTGAATGTGAGTGTGAATGGTTGTCTGTGTCTATGTGTCAGCCCTGTGATGACCTGGCAACTTGTCCAGGGTGTACCCCGCCTTTCGCCCGTAGTCAGCTGGGATAGGCTCCAGCTTGCCTGCGACCCTGTAGAACAGGATAAAGCGGCTAGAGATAATGAGATGAGATATTATTCATCTAATTTTGCATGAAATTCAGACGCGAACCGTCAGGGCCTTCTAGGCCTTCAGAGAAGCCCAAACATATCAACATTTCAAATGTTATATTTCATTTATTTCATTCTTTCATAATTTCATTATAATTATTCTCTTCTAATTTTAATTTGGCCTCATTTCTATCAAGTTTGCTTCAGAAATGAAAGGGTTCCTGTCCTGAAAACATTAAAATCGAGTTATCCAGTGAGATTGTTTTTGTTTGTTGTGTCTAGGCTGAGAAGAGTTTAGAGCTGCTCACTCATTGGTTAGGACTTCATTGCCGGGAGAGAAGGCCATGGCAGTGTATGTTTATGTAGGAAGTGACAGATGAATTAACCAATCAGATTTTGATTTATAGTGGGAGGGACCAAAAATTTCTCACCCTCGGCCTTCTCAAAGGCCAACGTGAGCTTAACTGCAAGTTGGTGCTGTCATAGCGTCAGTGAAGTCACCTTCCAACCAGTGTAGCGTTCATGAGTAGTGTTAGCAAATGCTAATAAAGCAGTCAAGCCAGTGCTATCTATTGAGAGTAAGCAGCACAGGCTAATGGCTGAGAAAGTAAGATTTCTGTCTCCAGACTCTTCTTACATGCACGCTTACCACAGTATTTTTCACTCAGACTTAAGTACTCATTTCTCTACGTGATTTGCTTAGTTACTTTAAAATCAACATCAACAGCTACACACAACGGAGCAACCTGAAAGCCTGCTGCTAATCCCTTGCAAAATCCTTTGCCCTGTTGCTTTTTTGGTGGCTGGCTAAGTTTTGGCTGAGCTCAAGTCCCAGCTCTAATAGTAACGGTTCGCCACTGAAGAAATTACCTATCGTTTGAATTTCCATTTAACAATCATTCACCAAAGGTGAAGTGAATAATAACTGAGATGAAGTCGAGGTTATTATTTACTGATATTCACTGAGCCTGAGGCGGATAATTGCTTTAGTATAAATGCACAGGTGATTATTTAAATAAATAAAAATAAATCGTATTTAAAAAAAAAGAATAAGTTATTTCAGTCTTCAAAAGTGGCATGCAAATGTAATAAAGGCATAGACTTGTCGCTTATCTACAGTACGCCGACTCACATAAAATGCTTTGTTTTGAAATCGATAAAATAAATCACAATTCCACCTTACCTTTGAATAGTTTTCGACCAAACTTCGTAGCATCTTTAGTACATTTAGGAACAACATTTTCTGTCATCATTTGTAATTCTTCCTCACTTACAGTGACGAAGCGATTGGACACCATTTTGCAGAGTCGCTCAAGGTGATTATCAAGAAATAATTTGAATTTCTTGACCAATCAGCACCCATGACTTTCTCTAATCACCTGTGTATTTATACTCATGACATTTAGCGGATGCTCTTATCCAGAGTGACGTACAACATTAGGTGTCTTGCTCAAGAGCACTTCAGCCATTCCTGCTGGTCCATGGAATCGAATTGGTGACCTTTTGGACCCAAAGCTGCTTCTGTAACCATTAGGCAATGGCTTCCAAAAATAAAGTCTGTAAATAAAGTGTTTGATTTGATGCAGCTTTCTAAAGTACAGGTGTGCAATGTTTTTGAGTCACACTGGGTTATGTGTGAAAATAATATACAGGAAGGGCATATTGTTATTAGGAGTAGGAGTAGTAGGAGTAGTAGTAGTCATCATCATAATCATCATAGTAGTAGTAGTAATTGTCGTCGTACTAGTCATCGTTGTCCTAATAGCAGTCGTAGTAGTCGTCGTCATAGTAGTCATCGTAGTAGCAGTCGTAATTGTAGTAGTAGTAGTTGTTGTTGTCATTGTAGTAGTAGTTGTTGTTGTTGTCGTCATTGTAGTAGTAGTCATAGTCATCATTGTAGTTGTAGTAATAGTTATAGTAGTCGTCATCATAGTTGTCGTCATTGTTGTAGTAGTAGTAGTAGTAATTGTCGTCGTAGTAGTCATCGTAGTAGCAGTCGTAATAGTAGTAGTAGTAGTTGTCACTGTAGTAGTAGTCATAGTCATCGTTGTAGTAGTCATAGTACTCATCATTGTAGTTGTAGTAATAGTTGTAGTAGTCGTCGTCGTAGTAGTCATCATTGTAGTTTTCATCGTTGTAGTAGTAGTAGTAGTCATCGTAGTAGTAGTAGTCATCATCATAGTTGTCGTAGTACTCATCATTGTAGTTGTAGTAATAGTCGTAGTAGTCATTACTACGACTATGATTGTTGTAGTAGTAGTAGTCATAGTCGTCATCATCATAGTTGTCGTCGTCGTAGTAGTAGTCATTGTCATAGTAGTAGTAGTAGTAGTAGTAGTCATCATCATAGTTGTTGTCATAGTAGTAGTCATCGTAGTAGTCATTGTAGTAGTAGTAGTAGTAGTAGTCATCATAATAGTTGTTGTTGTAGTAGTAGTCATCGTCGTAATAGTAGTACTCATCGTCGTAGTTGTCGTCTTAGTAGTAGTAGTAGTAGTAGTCGTCGTCGTCATCGTAGTTGTCGTTGTACTCATTGTAGTTGTAGTAATAGTCGTAGTAGTCATTACTACGACTACGATTGTTGTAGTAGTAGTAGTCATAGTCGTCATCATCATAGTTGTCGTCGTCGTAGTAGTAGTCATTGTCATAGTAGTAGTAGTAGTAGTAGTAGTCATCATCATAGTTGTTGTCATAGTAGTAGTCATCGTAGTAGTCATTGTAGTAGTAGTAGTAGTAGTCATCATAATAGTTGTTGTTGTAGTAGTAGTCATCGTCGTAATAGTAGTACTCATCATCGTAGTTGTCGTCTTAGTAGTAGTAGTAGTAGTAGTAGTAGTCGTTGTCGTCATCATCGTAGTTGTCGTTGTACTCATTGTAGTTGTAGTAATAGTCGTAGTAGTCATTACTATGACTACGATTGTTGTAGTAGTAGTAGTCATAGTCATCATCATCATAGTTGTCGTCGTCATTGTAGTAGTCATTGTCATAGTAGTACTAGTAGTAATAGTCATCATCATTGTTGTCGTAGTAGTCATTGTCGTAGTAGTAGTAGTCATCATCATAGTTGTTGTCATAGTAGTAGTCATCGTAGTAGTCATTGTAGTAGTAGTAGTAGTCATCATCATAGTTGTTGTCATAGTAGTAGTCATCGTAGTAGTCATTGTAGTAGTAGTAGTAGTAGTAGTAGTAGTAGTCATCATAATAGTTGTTGTTGTAGTAGTAGTCATCGTCGTAATAGTAGTACTCATCGTCGTAGTTGTCGTCTTAGTAGTAGTAGTAGTAGTCGTCGTCATCATCGTAGTTGTCGTTGTACTCATCACTGTAGTTGTAGTAATAGTCGTAGTAGTAGTAGTAGTCATTACTACTACGATAGTCGTAGTAGTAGTCATAGTAGTCATCATCGTAGTTGTCATAGTAGTAGTCATTGTCGTAGTAGTCATCATCATCATAGTAGTAGTCGTCGTAGTCGTCGTTGTAGTAGTAGTCGTAGTAGTAGTAGTAGTAGTCATCATAGTTGTCGTAGTAGTAGTCATCATCATAGTTGTCGTCGTAGTAGTAGATTAGATTAGATAGAACTTTATTGTAGTAGTTGTCGTCGTCGTCGTAGTAGTCGTCATCATCATAGTTGTCGTAGTAGTAGTCATCATAGTAGTTGTAGTAATAGTCGTAGTAGTCATCGTCATAGTAGTAGAAGTCATTACTACTACGACAATAGTCATAGTAGTAGTAGTCATAGTAGTCACCATCGTAGTTGTCGTAGTAGTAGTAGTCGTCATCATTGTCGTAGTAGTAGTCATTGTCATAGTAGTAGTAATCATCATCATAGTCGTCGTCGTAGTAGTAGTCATCATCATAGTTGTCGTCATCGTAGTAGTAGTAGTAATTGTCGTAGTAGTAGTAATCATCGTAGTTGCCATCTTAGTAGTAGTAGTATTAGTAATCCTCATAGTACTCATCATTGTAGTTGTAGTAATAGTAGTAGTAGTCATTACTACTACTACAGTAGTCGTAGTAGTAGTAGTCATCGTAGTTGTCGTAGTAGTATTTATTGTAGTAGTAGTTGTTGTCATCGTAGTAGTCATCATAGTTGGGGGCATCGTGGCTCAGGTGGATAAGGTGCCATACTGTAAATCTGGGGACCTGGGTTCAATTCCGACCCAAGGTCATTTCCCAATCCCTCCCTGTCTCTCTCTCCCACTCATTTCCTGTCTCTACACTGTCCTATCCAATAAAGGTGAAAAAAGCCCCCCCCCAAAAAAGTAGTCATCATCGTTGTTATCATCATAGTAGTACAACCTCAGTCAGGTCTAAATCTTGATTTTAATGAGTTTGGATATAAATCCACAGGTTTGTTTTGTTTCCTAAATTACTTTTGAACAGCATACAGAGTGCTACATATCACTCATCACTGACATACGCTTCAGCTCCCGGCTTCTCCACATGCTCCTGTATTAACAGTCACTCTAATAACGTAACTCTGTGCCATGTGTCTGTTGTGTTCAGCTGTGATTTAAAATCCGATGCCAGTTTCTGATATTCCACAGGGTTTCTGGTTTCTGCAGCGCAGGAGAGATTAACCACGGCTGGAGAGGATGAGAAAGGGATTATCAACCACTCTACACAACTCCAATGGAGAAGGATAAAGTAACGTATCAGCAGGATTCGAAACCAACACAAACCTTCCCCATCTTTCCTTTAAACCTCTCCCTCTTTGTATAGATCTGTCTCTGAGCATCTTGTGCTTTCTTTCTATATTTACACCAGTCTCTTTCTCTCTCTCGATATCTTTCGCTGTGCACTATGGGAAAGGTTTTAATACAGGATTAGGCCATCCTTGAAGGATAACACACTCCCTATGTCCACTAACGCAGGTTAGCAGAGACTCTCCACTTCCCGCTGTAGTGATCATCAAGTTCACAGTAACAGCATCAGTGTTAATTTAACACCTACAGCGTCTACTGGCTGAACACTGAGCACTTTCTGAGGGATTTTCCATTAACATCTGGCAACACGGACAGCCTGAGTGATAAAACCTTTTGTGCCTGAGAGTCAACAAGGGTGGGGTTTAAATTAAATCTGATCAACCATTTGCAAATTTGAGCATAATGAAACATCACTAATATTTTTGCACTCGTACATCACTTGTCTAATCATTTATCACATTTATTTCACATTTTCAGAAGGAGTCTCCAGTCTCAGAGTTTTGTACCGGTCAGAGATAAAGCTGTAAGTTTTCAGATCCATGAAAGTCTTCAGGACAGAGAGCTTTACATATTGCAGTTTCTCTGTAACATAATAAGGCAATAAATGCAGCTTGTCAACTTCGAGAGAGAGAAGAGAGAGAGAGCCTCATGAGGGAATGAAAGTTTATAGCTGCTATAATGTAGGAAGTCTCATCTCATTATCTCTAGCCGCTTTATCCTGTTCTACAGGGTCGCAGGCAAGCTGGAGCCTATCCCAGCTGACTACGGGCGAAAGGTGGGGTACACCCTGGACAAATCGCCAGGTCATCACAGGGCTGACACATAGACACAGACAACCATTCACACTCACATTCACACCTACGGTCAATTTAGAGTCACCAGTTAACCTAACCTGCATGTCTTTGGACTGTGGGGGAAACCGGAGCACCCGGAGGAAACCCACGCGGACACGGGGAGGACATGCAAACTCCGCACAGAAAGGCCCTCGCCGGCCACGGAGCTCGAACCTGGACCTTCTTGCTGTGAGGCGACAGCGCTAACCACTACACCACCGTGCTGCCCAATGTAGGAAGTGTTAACAGGAATTATTCTATCCATATTCCAGTGGCGGCTGCTGGTTTTTAAAACAGGGGAAGCCCATTTTACGCATTCATCGTAAAACCTGTAGGCCGGATATCAAAGCATAGAAAGGTGTGCCCCATTAGCATAGTGAACTAGACAACCCTACCTAGTGGCAGAAAGTATTTTTGCTTGTACATTTCATGTTATAGTCTGGCTTGCCAGGCTAGTGCCTCATATCCTTAATCAAAAATATCAAACATCCAAAAATCACTGGCTATTCAACGAAGAGCCTTGAACATCATACCCTGATATGCAACACAGAGTCTTTAACACAACACCCAGCTGTGCAACACATCCTTGAACATCTTCTGCAACACAGTCTGGAAATTCATAACCAGGTAGGCTATGCAACACACAGAACCTTGAATATTATACCCAGGTATAACCTATAACACAGAGCCCACCATTCTCTTAACATTACTGAACAATATACACACTTCAGATTCATGAACATGAACACTATTTATACACAAATTCGGCCCTCCGCTCCTTTTCCAGAAAATGGTCTGTGACCCTGTCATACCAGCTGGTTGTGCTTTCCAGAGACTTCACCAATTTCTGTTAGCAGCTAGCACTGCAGATCCCAGTAAGGCTCAAGCTAGCCTACAACCAGATTGAACTACAAATGAAATAAACGAGTGAAATCACGAATGATCAAACTGATAGAATGGATGAAAGTTAACAGAGCACAACGAGTAATATTTACATTTATTTACAGAGTAATGTACAGAGACATCAATGAGAAGAACCGTTTATATGAAAAGAAATTCGGACAGCACTTTGGCACACGACTACACTTTCTCGACATCCGCTAGGGACTGACTGATCATGCTTCCGTGTTCCTCGCCGAAGTACCGCCCTCCTCATGTCTTTCAAACACTACCTCCAATAATCCTTTATCAGCCCGGCTTCTTGTCCCTCCCACTGTCTCGTTTAGTCCCAGAGAAGCCCGGCTTCCCTGGAAGTGATGATTTTGTTGATTTTAACCAATAACAACTAGCCGAAATTGGCTGTTCAGAGCCGTCTCGTAGACTGCAATGGAAACCCGGCTGCCAGTCAGTGTTGCCAGATACTGCTGACGTTTTCCATCCCAAAATATGTTCAAAACCTGCCAAAATGCACTTAAAACTGCCCAATCTGGCAACACTGCTGCCAGTCCATAGAGCCCATTGAAATAAGAAAGGTTACAGCCTGGCAGCAAAGGTGATTCTCTTAGCGAACTGCAAGTTTGTCAGACATCACTCAAATAAGTTACAGCATAGTTATGAACGTAAATACAATCTTGGGCATATATTATGTTATGCAAGTTATTGTTTTAATGATAATTCAACGTCGTAGACGCCGCAGTTTGGGGAGAGAATTTTAGGGGAAGCTCGGCTTCCCTTGTTGTCTCTGAGAAATCGCCCCTGCCATATTCACTGGATATGAGCAATCGCACACTCTGATTGGCTACTCTACTACTAGGATATCAGCTCATATATGGTGAGTAGAGAAAAACAAAATGGCGGCGCATGTTGCTGAACCAACCGAGGACGAAATAAAAACTCTACTCCAAAACAAAACCCCAAAAAATATGGAATAAAAATATTTCATGTTAAGAACGTATTTTTTTTATGTTTTATTTTTCAATAATTATTATTATTATAGCATTTTTCACAAATCGCTCCTGTCATTTCGCCGCTTTATTTACATCCTAAGCAGAAATGATTTTGTCGGACGTTTTGTATAAAAGTTTTTATTATTTAATTTGCAAAAAATAAAAATAAAAAATGCTCTGTTTCTCAAAATCCAGTGAATGTGGATAGAATAAAACAGCTATTCCACTCAATCTCGTCGTACATGGCTTATAGCCAGCTCGGTGCTACGCGCCTCGTCAGCTATCAGCTCATGTACGACTCGATTTTGTGGAACAACTCTTAATTACATTGTTTTGTGGACGTTCCGTTAAATGTAACGATAAAGAGATAAAAATGTATGACATATTGTCATTTAGTGGGCGGCACGGTGGTGTAGTGGTTAGCGCTGTCGCCTCACAGCAAGAAGGTCCTGGGTTCGAGCCCCGGGGCCGGCGAGGGCCTTTCTGTGTGGAGTTTGCATGTTCTCCCCGTGTCCGCGTGGGTTTCCTCCGGGTGCTCCGGTTTCCCCCACAGTCCAAAGACATGCAGGTTAGGTTAACTGGTGACTCTAAATTGACCGTAGGTGTGAATGTGAGTGTGAATGGTTGTCTGTGTCTATGTGTCAGCCCTGTGATGACCTGGCGACTTGTCCAGGGTGTACCCCGCCTTTCGCCCGTAGTCAGCTGGGATAGGCTCCAGCTTGCCTGCGACCCTGTAGAAGGATAAAGCGGCTAGAGATAATGAGATGAGATATTGTCATTTAATAATTAGATCATTGAAATCATTGGCAAATTTCTGTGGTATAGGTATGTGCTGTTATAGGATAATCATTTTCGTTGATTATTTTCTTATAACAGCACACCACCAAGTGTTTTATTCCTTACATAACAACAACACAAGAGTCCTCGACAAATAAATTAGTTATGAAGGCAACCTAATAAATTGGTTTCAAGTAGAAGTGCATTGTTGCAAAATGTCAATAAGTTCAAGTCGGTTCACCTGGATCAAAGTAAAATAATAAGTCAAAAAAAAAAGTATCCAGCCAAACTTGTTCTCAAGAAAGTCAAAAGGTTGATGGAATTAAATATGACAAATTAAAAAGTAAATGTTTTTAATTGGGGTGGCACGGTGGTGTAGTGGTTAGCGCTGTCGCCTCACAGAAGAAGGTCCGGGTTCGAGCCCCGTGGCTGGCGAGGGCCTTTCTGTGTGGAGTTTGCATGTTCTCCCCGTGTCCGCGTGGGTTTCCTCCGGGTGCTCCGGTTTCCCCCACAGTCCAAAGACATGCAGGTTAGGTTAACTGGTGACTCTAAATTGACCGTAGGTGTGAGTGTGAGTGTGAATGGTTGTCTGTGTCTATGTGTCAGCCCTGTGATGACCTGGCGACTTGTCCAGGGTGTACCCCGCCTTTCGCCCATAGTCAGCTGGGATAGGCTCCAGCTTGCCTGCGACCCTGTAGAACAGGATAAAGCAGCTAGAGATAATGAGATGAGATGAGATGAGATGAGATGAGATGAGATGAGATGAAATTAAAAAGTAAATGTTTTTAATTGGGGCAGCATGGTGGTGTAGTGGTTAGCACTGTCGCCTCACAGAAGAAGGTCCGGGTTCGAGCCCCGTGGCCGGCGAGGGCCTTTCTGTGCGGAGTTTACATGTTCTCCCCGTGTCCGCGTGGGTTTCCTCCGGGTGCTCCGGTTTCCCCCACAGTCCAAAGACATGCAGGTTAGGTTAACCGGTGACTCTAAATTGACCGTAGGTGTGAATGTGAGTGTGAATGGTTGTCTGTGTCTATGTGTCAGTCCTGTGATGACCTGGCGACTTGTCCAGGGTGTACCCTGCCTTTCGCCCGTAGTCAGCTGGGATAGGCTCCAGCTTGCCTGCGACCCTGCAGAACAGGATAAAGCGGCTAGAGATAACGAGATGAGATGTTTTTAATTGATGCAATTAAGTTAATCATACTTTGATTTAAAAAGTAACTTTTATTGCTACATAATGCTTGGATAATTAATATATCCACTCACCAGCCACTTTAATAGGAACTTGTTCTTATGGTCTGCTGTTGCATGCTGAGATGCTTTTCTGCTCATCATGGTTGTAAAGAGTTGCTATGAGTTAATATATCCTTCCCGGCAATAAAAGCTTGAACTAATCTGTCCATTTTCCTCTGATCTCTCTTATCAACAAGACGTTTGTTTCCACCCACAGAACTGTCACTCACTCGCTCGATGTTTTTCGTTTCCCATTCTGATGTTTGAAGTGAACATTAACTGAAGCTCGTGGTTTGTATCTGCATGATTTGATGCATTGTGCTGCTGTCAAGGGACTGGCTGATTTGAGAACGGCATAAAATAAAACAGCAGGTGGATGGGGGTATCTAATAAAGTGACCAGTGAGTGTATATAGTTTTAAAGCAACAATGCCATTTTGCCTGAAAACTTCATTCATTTCAAGATTTACTGTTAGCTAAAAATTGAGCTGCCGCTGAGCTATTTAACAGTGATTCCACGAAATCGAGTCGTACATGAGCTGATACCCGATGAGGCGCGTAGCACCGAGTCGACTCTAAGCCATATATGACGAGACTGAGTGGAATAACTGTTTTATTCTATCCACATTCACTGGATTTTAAGAAGCGGAGCATTTTAATTTTTATTTTTTGCAAATTCGATAAATAAAAACTTTATACAAAATGTCCGACAAAATCATTTCCGCTTAGAATGTAAATAAGCTGGCGAAATGACAGGAGCAATTTGTGAAAAATGAAATAATAATAATTCTTGAAAAATAAAAAAAGATACATTCTTACCATCAAATACTTTTATTCCATATTTTGTTGTTTTTTTATTTTTTGGCAGTTGGCAAACCAACTTAAAGGTGCATTACCGCCACCAACTGGGTTGGAGCATGGAACAGGAGATATTGGGGGGGGGGGAGAGACTATTTTTTTTTTAGCTATTTCTGTTTCTTTTCAATACTTTGATAATTTTTGGGTTTTGTTTTTGAGTAGAGTTTTTACTCTACTCAAAACTTGTTGGTCCAGCAACACGCTCCGCTATTTTGTTTTTCTCTATTCATGTTATATGAGCTGATATCCTAGTAATAGAGTAGCCAATCAGAGCGCTCAATTGCTCATATCCATTGAATGTGGACAGAATAATTTATTATCTCAAGGAATCAATGCTAGTCTAACCTAGTATTCGCAAAGACAACATGTTTACTTGGTTAAATATAGAAACGAAAGTAAAAATAAATGTAAGGAGTAAAAAAAAAAAGTTGCGTTGTTTTTTTTTCCTGGAAATGTAATTAGGTAAGTGTATCAATATTCCATTTCAATTGCATTCCAATAAAGTAGAAACATCCCAAAATAATATTTAAGTGTTGTAACAAAGTACAATTAGTGAAGTATTTTCCAAAACAATATTTAAATCCTCCAAAAATGTGTTTACGATGTATAGTTCAGCATTTCGAAGTTATATTTTGCTTATTTAAATCACTTGGCTCAAAGTAAAACTTTTCCATACATATACGTATTATATGACAGTACAGTATACCATTAACTAACTTGGTCAAACATTCTTGCTGAAACACCTTTACTAAATTATTAAACTAATTTCGAAAGTTTTCTCTGAGTTTCATACAGTATTATTGAATATTACTGCATGAGACTTTGTGCTGAATTTCTCTGAGTACGTAGACATTATTCTCAACTGATCGATGCTTCGAGAGATGAGCGAAGTATTTTTAGAACAATTTCTAAGGCACGTCCAAGTGTCCAGATGCTCAGTTGTTTGTTTACCTTTCAAAATGTTTTAAAGGAGTGAAAGTATGAGAATTTCCCTCCAACTGTCTGCACCCGAATCAACCTAACGAAGCGGGCAAAGCATCGCTGAGTCTCTTGCATATGATAATAATAAATACATGTAAAGAGCTCAGATAATAATTACAGCTTGCTGGAGTGAAACTTGGAGTTGGCCGTGTTTCTTTTGCGCAATGATGATATGTCTTCCCACACGTTATGCATTAATTAGATAGGTGCGTCTCAGGATGAGGCCTAACACATCTATAAGCAGGCAAGTCCCTACGTTAAGCCGACAGCAGAGCGCTGTTTAAATGTAGCATCCTTATAACATGTAATTAGATAAGGCTCATCTCAAGATGAAGACATGTCACATATGGGTGGGTTATTATACACCTTCTTTTATTTACTTACAGCTCAAGTGGCATTTCCAGTACTGGAGTTTTTTCATCAAAGTAACTTACTTGAAATCAAGTTGTTGCAGGAGCATGTACACATCTACATAAAAGGATATATCTGGAACACACACGTTACATTACAGGCATTTAGCAGACGCTCTTATCCAGAGCGACATACAACCTACCCAGAGCAGCCTGGGGAGCAGTTGGGGGTTGGGTACCTTGTTCAAGTGCACTTCAGCCATTCCTGCTGGTCCGGGAATCAAACCAGCAAACTTTTGGTCCCAAAGCTGCTTATCTAACTCTTAGACCATGGCTTCCCTGTAGGCTAATTAATACGCCTATCTAATTAATGCATAACACTTCTTTGGTTGTCCCGCTTTGAAAGCCTGAAAAGTTTTGTGTGTAATGCTGTAAGTGTTTTCCTATCAGAAATCATTCCAATTAGGCTCTTACCTACTGAAAATATACATATGTGGTCAGCAAAACAGCCCCAGAGCATGATGCTACCACCACCATTCTTCACATTTGGTATAGTGTCCCTCTCTACTTCTGGTCACTGTGGCCAAACAACTCAATCTTTGTCTCATTTGACCATAAAACCTTCTTCCTGAAGGCTTTTTCTTTGTCCATGTGGTCAGCTGCAAACTTTACTTGAGCTTGAAGGTTGGTTCAATTTCAATTTTGGAGTACGGATTTCCTTCCTGGATGGCAGTGTCTTAGTCCATGGGTAATGTAAAATTTGCTTGACTGTAAACAGTGAGAATGGTGTTCCAGCAGCTTCCAGTTCATGGCAGTACTGTGCCTTGGTGGTTCCTGGGTTGTTCCTGACCAATCCGAACCAATTTCCTTTCAGCTGAAGGGGACAGTTTGGGTTTTCTTTCAGCAAGTGGCTACACCTCCAAATAACTTGTATTTACATACACTTGTTTGAACTGATGATCTTGGAATCTGTAGTTGTTTCTCAATTTCCCAGATCTGCACTGAGCTCCTTGGACTTTCCCATTGTACTGTGTGTTGGTCAGTCCAATAAGTTCTGTCAAGCAAACACTTTTTATGTTGACACAGGGAAACTACCAGTCAATCGTGATCACTAACAAGAAGATAAAGAGGCCTAGTACAACCCCGATTCCAAAAAAGTTGGGACAAAGTACAAATTGTAAATAAAAATGGAATGCAATGATGTGGAAGTTTCAAAATCCCATATTTTCTTCAGAATAGAACATAGATGACATATCAAATGTTTAAACTGAGAAAATGTATCATTTAAAGAGAAAAATTAGGTGATTTTAAATTTCATGACAACAACACATTTCAAAAAAGTTGGGACAAGGCCATGTTTACCACTGTGAGACATCCCCTTTTCTCTTTACAACAGTCTGTAAACGTCTGGGGACTGAGGAGACAAGTTGCTCAAGTTTAGGGATAGGAATGTTAACCCATTCATTCTTGTCTAATGTAGGATTCTAGTTGCTCAACTGTCTTAGGTCTTTTTTGTCGTATCTTCCGTTTTATGATGCGCCAAATGTTTTCTATGGGTGAAGGATCTGGACTGCAGGCTGGCCAGTTCAGTACCTGGACCCTTCTTCTATGCAGCCATGATGCTGTAATTGATGCAGTATGTGGTTTGGCATTGTCATGTTGGAAAATGCAAGGCCTTCCCTGAAAGAGACGTCGTCTGGATGGGAGCATATGTTGCTCTAGAACCTGGATATACCTTTCAGCATTGATGGTGTCTTTCCAGATGTGTAAGCTGCCCATGCCACATGCACTAATGCAACCCCATACCATCAGAGATGCAGGCTTCTGAACTGAGCACTGATAACAACTTGGGTCGTCCTTCTCCTCTTTAGTCCGAATGACACGGCGTCCCTGATTTCCATAAAGAACTTCAAATTTTGATTCGTCTGACCACAGAACAGTTTTCCACTTTGCCACAGTCCATTTTAAATGAGTCTTGGCCCAGAGAAGACGTCTGCGCTTCTGGATCATGTTTAGATACGGCTTCTTCTTTGAACTATAGCATTTTAGCTGGCAACAGCGGATGGCACGGTGAATTGTGTTCACAGATAATGTTCTCTGGAAATATTCCTGAGCCCATTTTGTGATTTCCAATACAGAAGCATGCCTGTATGTGATGCAGTGCCGTCTAAGGGCCCGAAGATCACGGGCATCCAGTATGGTTTTCCGGCCTTGACCCTTACGCACAGAGATTCTTCCAGAGTCTCTGAATCTTTTGATGATATTATGCACTGTAGATGATGATATGTTCAAACTCTTTGCAATTTTACACTGTCGAACTCCTTTCTGATATTGCTCCACTATTTGTCGGCGCAGAATTAGGGGGATTGGTGATCCTCTTCCCATCTTTACTTCTGAGAGCCGCTGCCACTCCAAGATGCTCTTTTTATACCCAGTCATGTTAATGACCTATTGCCAATTGACCTAATGAGTTGCAATTTGGTCCTCCAGCTGTTCCTTTTTTGTACCTTTAACTTTTCCAGCCTCTTATTGCCCCTGTCCCAACTTTTTTGAGATGTGTTGCTGTCATGAAATTTCAAATGAGCCAATATTTGGCATGAAATTTCAAAATGTCTCACTTTCGACATTTGATATGTTGTCTATGTTCTATTGTGAATACAATATCAGTTTTTGAGATTTGTAAATTATTGCATTCCGTTTTTATTTACAATTTGTACTTTGTCCCAACTTTTTTGGAATCGGGGTTGTAATTGTAATTGTGTAAAATATACAAAATGTTCTTATTATGTAATGCCATAAGGTCAGGTTGTGTTCATGTGGTAAAAAAGAAATAATAATCATTTTGGAGTGTGTTACATTACAGGTATTTAGCAGACGCTCTTATTCATAGTGACAAACAACATACCCAGAGCAGCCTGGGGAGCATTTGGGGGTTAGATGCCTTGCTCAAGGGTACTTCAGCCATTCCTGCTGGTCCAGAGAATTGAACCAGTAACCTTTTGGTCCGAAAGGTGCTTCAATAGCCATTAGGCTGTGGCTGCCCCAATGTTGTTATAGGAAAATCATCAATGCCTGAGTAGTGTGTTACCATCCCAATCACAGCACTTCCAAAAGTGTTTGAATTTTGTTTTTAATCTTGCCATGGAAGGAATATTTGTTGTTTTGTTTCCTTGGACCACCATTTTTGTTTGTTTGTTTTAAAATGTGTATACTAGGGCTGTCAAATGATTTAAAAATTACTCTAATTAATTACATACTCTGTGCATAATTAATCTAAATTCATCATATGCATAAATTGTTGCTGTGAAAGTTTTTAAAAATATTTAAATTAAAATGAATTGTGGCAGATGAGTGAATCAATGAATAATCAACACTGATAAAGCTAGCCGGCCTTTCGATTTCATAAAATCGGTGAAATTTAGTTCCCTCTGAAATTTGCTCATTGTGATACATGTTTATTTCTGTAATATCTCACAAAATATCAGGCCATTCTGTGGCTGGGAAGTTATTTAATTTGAGGGGATTCCTGAGCAAATAATGTGCATGAAATCGCTCGCTTCACACCGTCAAGCAGACAGAGGAAGTCCGTGTGTGCATGCGGAGCTTTACCTTCTTCTTCCTTTGGGTTTTCTGTCATGAGGCATCCATTGTTGCATTACTGCCATCTACAGGTTTACCTTTGACCGTGCACTAGGGTTATGACTGTGAAAGTATTTTCAAAATTTCTACTTTCCTGATGTTGCATTTGGTGAACTTTTACTTATATATTACTTTTTTGAAGTTGTTTTTATTGGGTCATGCAAAAACCTCCCGCACCCAACATCACCTCACTTTTGATAAATACATGTTTATTAAATAAATAAATCATGATTATAAAATAAATTCATTGAAAGATGTGTAAAGTACTTTTATATAACAATAAATTGCTTTACACATCTTTCAATGAATTTATTTTATAATCATGATCTCATCTCATCTCATTATCTCTAGCTGCTTTATCCTTCTACAGGATCGCAGCTGGAGCCTATCCCAGCTGACTACGGGCGAAAGGCGGGGTACACCCTGGACAAGTCGCCAGGTCATCGCAGGGCTGACACATAGACAACCATTCACACTCACATTCACACCTACGGTCAATTTAGAGTCACCAGTTAACCTAACCTGCATGTCTTTGGACTGTGGGGGAAACCGGAGCACCCGGAGGAAACCCACGCGGACACGGGGAGAACATGCAAACTCCGCACAGAAGGGCCCTCGCCGGCCACGGGGCTCGAACCCAGACCTTCTTGCTGTGAGGCGACAGCGCTAACCACTACACCACCGTGCCGCCCCTTACTTTACACATCTTTCAATGAATTTATTTTATAATCATGATTTATTTATTTAATATACATGTATTTATCAAAAGTGAGGTGATGTTGGGTGCGGGAGGTTTTTGCATGACCCAATAAAAATAACTTCAAAAAAGTAATTTATGAGTAAAAGTTCACCAAATGCAACATCAGGAAAGTAGAAATTTTGAAAACACTTTCACAGTCATAACCCTACCGTGCACTGACAGTTCCATCATTCTGTCGCTAAATAAACAGCTGATCACACCGAGGTGCTCGCTGAGCACTGATATTTATTAGTTTAGTCCTGCATTTCCTTTCCTTCATATATAACATAATGTCTTTTCTTCTCGCTTTCCGTTACTGTAGTCGGTCTTTCATGTTTCATTCGCACACTCATGTCCTCCATTTTTCTTTCCTGTTTCAAATTTGTATCCCACAATGCCTTGTGTCAATGGGGAAAGCCCACCACGTCATGCATGACGTAGTATCCTGAATTGGGTCATGGTGAAGCAGGAAAAAATAGCAGAGAATTTAGGGCCACGAGGCCCTAAATTCATTAATTATTCTATTTTTTAAAAAATAATAAAATGGGAAGTCTGTGATTCGAATTCAGTAGCTTTCAGTCCACTAAACAAAACTAATTGAGTGTCAGGGAAAATTCTTTTTATGAACTACACTTGAAAAATCTGAAAGTCAGTCTACCTTTAAAGTTCAATATCTCTTATTTTTATTATTTGTGCAATAACACCGAGGTAATTGTGATTGCTAACTGAAGTCCAGTGATCCCCAGTCAGCACAATGCATTCGGTTTCCACCACCACATCATCTTTCGTTCTGTTTTCTGTGTCGTAAAGCTGCTGGATTTTGGACACAACTGAGTTTCTCAGTGGCAGCTTATAAGTTGTGTCAAAAGATGTTATCTGTAAAGCCTCTGCTAACCCCTTGTCCTCTATCACCAAAACTGGTCTGCAGGCCATTGCAATCCATTAAGCAAGGGAGTTAGTTAGTTGGTCACAGGTAGACTTGTTAAGTTTGCGTCTGAATGCCTGGTCGAATGTGGCTTGACAAGACTGGCTGCTAGCGTTAGCATCAAGGGGTGTGCTAGCTTGTACCTCCAGGTTTGCTCCTAAATGCTTTGCATTGAGGTGATATTTCAGACTTGACGAACTCCTATGGCACAAAAATTCCTTATTGCAGAGAACGAAGCGCCTGTCAATAGTTCCATCTGGGTGTTTTTTAAATGTAAATGTTCCATTCAGGGCGGCATGGTGGTGTAGTGGTTAGCGCTAGTCTGGTTAACACCAGACCATATCACAAGTGAAATATGGTCTGGAATCCGCCTATTGGATTTCTCGTAGGGGAGGTGTGGTTTACGATTGTCAATGGCCGTTTATTGGACGTTGCAAATGTCTATCATTTGGCGTATACGTAGCCCATGGCCAATCATGGCAGTTGTACCCGGTGACGTAGTTAGAGCGACGAAGAAGACGAAGAGGCGAAGAAGAGAAGGAAAGAGAAAGAGAAGGCAAAACAAAAATAGGAAAACAATGGCACCGAATGATTACTACCATTTGTGCAAGACAAAGCTTGATCTAAAGTTTGGTTCGTATCGCTCACCGCCATGTTAAATGTGATCCGTAAACAGTCCCAAATAAACTACAAGCTTCCGTTTGTCGAGTAGTATGCGTCACCATCTTTCCACCCCTCCCCACTCTCTGATTGGCTCCCTAACTCAGGCGAGCCTTTAGACCATAGTTTCCGTGCTGTCTTTTCAGATCGGAACAATTGTGCAAAGCAGCATGGGATTTCCCAGGCTAGGTTAGCGCTGTCGCCTCACAGCAAGAAGGTCTGGGTTCGAGCCCCGTGGCCGGCGAGGGCCTTTCTGTGCGGAGTTTGCATGTTCTCGTCGTGTCCGTGTGGGTTTCCTCCGGGTGCTCCGGTTTCCCCCACAGTCCAAAGACATGCAGGTTAGGTTAACTGGTGACTCTAAATTGACCGTAGGTGTGAATGTGAGTGTGAATGGTTGTCTGTGTCTATGTGTCAGCCCTGTGATGACCTGGCGACTTGTCCAGGGTGTACCCCGCCTTTCGCCCGTAGTCAGCTGGGATAGGCTCCAGCTTGCCTGTGACCCTGTAGAACAGGATAAAGCGGCTAGAGATAATGAGATGAGATGTTCAATTCACTGGACCAAGCAGCGCGTTCTCATCTGCCTCCTTTATTTTACAGTCACTTGTGGCCAGAACGGCACTCGGTCAAAGGTCACTACAGAATGCAATTAATCAGAGTTCATTTTTTTAACAAGTTATTTTGACATCCTGTGCACAGTCTGTGTTTTGAGATGCCTGGTTACATCATACATCCTGTTTACAGATAAAGTCAGTTCAAGCTCACTCATTGCGAAGTCTTGCCAACATCTCCAATTGTATTAGTTCCCAGTCTTTTCTCTAGTGATTGCTATTTTTGTTTTCTTGACACATGCCTTGTGTAACGACTACTCAGATTTACCCTGTCTGAATTGATTGTGTCTCCCTGTTTGACCTTGTTTTGACACTGATTTTGAACTGTGGCTTCAGTTTGTCATCAAATCTCCTGTGCATGAATCCTCACTCGTTTTCTACATCCTGCCCATTCCTTTTCCAGCAGGGTGTTATGGACCACATCTGTATTTTGGGGACAGACAACACTGATGTTGTCGGGTTTCAGGTGAATTATGGTTCAGTTGGCCTGTCAGGACTCTGTGTGGGTGCTCGCTGAACCAGTCACAGATCCACGCATGACGTGACACTGTCCGCCCTCGTCGGGATTTTCACACTTTTCTGCCCAATATTGCATATCGCATGGATTAGTTCAACTCTAAACTCCAACACACATTGAGTTCAGCTTGCACTGAGTTGCAAAACCATTTACATCATGGTTTGTTGGATAGGCAATATTTTACACCGTTCTTTGAAGTGCAACAATCAGGACTTATCATGAACTTCAAGCAGCTTGGTATCGTGATATAAGACAGTGTATGTTTGTGTTAGACTCAGACTCTGAGATATAACAGATATCCCAGATCACTGATTAACTCCACTTTACACTCTTACATATTTGACTGAACAATCTTCCTCTTCATTGGTTCTTCTCTAGGGCTGGAGTCTTTATCATCATCATCATCATCACCCTCTCGATGCTAATCGGATCTCTTCCACTGAACGCGGAGCTGAAGGAGGCAACTTGCTTCAAGATCTTGGTGGTTTTATTGTTTTAATGAGGAGAAGCATGGAGTCACAGTACCATCCAGTGAAGGCGTGTCAAGTGGATGATTTTCAGCCGCAATACGGCTCATGTAGCAACAGATCAGCGCGTTAGCTTTGAGTGCAGTAACTTCATAAGCGGTCATGCTAGCTGTCTGATCTGAGAGGAGGAAAGATCAGATATTTGAGAATGCTCTTACAGGAGTAAATCATTGTGGGGTCAATTAAGTGTATGAAGTTTTTTTTTCCTTTTTAAACCTTCATAATTAGCATACGTGGACAATTTTAGTCATGTTTATGGAAATCTGATGAAAATTAAAATTATTATGATAAATAAATGTTATCTGGTCACTAACTTTCTTTTGTTTCTACTACTTGTCCCCGTATTTTGGGGTTTTATATTGATCTGCATTGAGTATCATTCTGAATACTCTCTCTCAGTCACTCTCTCCAGTATCTATACTGATATATCTCATCAACTGAAGGTATTTTGAACTAGACAGGGACACTCTAACGAGTGCAAACCCCGCCTTTTCCCTATTAAAATACATTGGGCGAAAATTTCGAAGTTCTGCCATGACCTTGACCTTTGACCTCCAAAATTTAATGGTTTCCTTCCTGGGTGATTGGCAACACATGTACAAAATTTGGTCCAAATCGATCCATTGGTTCTTCAGATATCTTGCAGACACACAGACAGACAGACAGATACACACACACACAGACTGACGCAGGTGAAAATAATAACCCCTCCGACTACTGTCGGCGGGGTTAATTAAGGAAAAGTTACTTAACATTCCCATTATGAGATCATAACATGATTAATATATGGCTTAAAGGGGACATATTGTGAAAAAAAATCACTATTTTCAGTACACAAACATTTAGAGATCTAGAGCCTACCAACACACAAACTCTGAAATGAGACACCCAGTAAGTTTCTTTTGTGCTGCCTGTTTCAGAAAATACGTGTTTCAACAAGACATTCAGATTTGGCTCTGCTTTCTATGTCACAAGAGGAGTTCATTAGAATAAACATGCCCCTCATCTGAGTATCTCCACTCATGGCTTGAGAACTGTTTATATGAATGAATATTCATGGAGAAGGTGCTACCTAATTGGCTGGTGGAAGAGGGTGGGTGGGCTGAGCAGTGGCTCATTATTATTTAAAGGAACAGGCCGTTCCTAAACTCGGCCATTTTGAACAGGCCTGTTTCGACAGGGTGAGAACGGAGCTGCTGTGGTGCTTTATCCTTGTGGTATTTTGACCAAAGCATGTCCCAGACATTTCATTAAGACCTCAGGGAACTGTGTCAGCTTGTGGAAAAGGGGTATAATATGTCACCTTTAACCCTATGGGGTCGAGAGCTTCACCAACAAAGCTCGATAGGTTTAGAATGAGTAGGTCATGTATTTAGATAAATATCTTCATGAGTTTATCATACAAGCATGATAAACATATTGACAGAAACTTTATACTTTACAATTTCCTATGTGCCCACTGCCAAATAATATTATAGTTTTTAAATTCCCTAAATTAGATAGAACATAAAACTTGTCACCTTCCTCAGTCACACCGGAGTTGGAACGCTGAGCACACACTTGCGCATTCATAAAAGACTATTCACATGGTAACACCATGATAATCACTTTCACTCTTTCGGTTTCGATTCACCGTAAACAGGATCAAATCTGTCAGATATAGTTCAGGCTATTTGGAGGTAAAACTTGTTACGAGATGGCGTGCGGATTTTATGCGCTTCGGATGATTCAGGACAGCGAATCAATTCATGATTCATTTTATGATTCAGGACAGCGATTCAGTTCAATCTTGAGAACTGCGACACTGATGATGAGCGGTGCCTTTTTTTTTACTTCGACTTGATCCAGCTGAAGATCAACTCGAGTTAGTGGAAATAATTCTATTTCTGATGAGCAGATCGGTTGATATGCGTGCGCTGTAGTGCATACACAGGAAAAATGACTGAGCAATTTTTCCTGAGTTAAAAGTATTTTCCTCAAAAATAGTTAATTTTGCTTGATTTTGAGTTTAGAGAGTAAAATTTGGAGTTGGAGTGGGAGCAAAATTACAGAGTAATTGTGTAACAGAGTAACAGAGTTGGCTGTGGTTCTGAACTGAGTAAAATAATACAAGAGTTCATTTCAAGACACACTGAATAGAGTCAAATACCAAAATAAAGTCAAATACCAGGTAAATGAAGATGTTGTAAAAAGCAGTTTTAGAACTGTGTTGGAATGTGTGAAAAACATAACCTTACCCATTGGGACTTGAGCTGATGGGATCTTAATCTGATGGGATTAAGAGTTGGCAGTGAGAGGGGTTTTCACTTTTCTTATTGAATGAATGGAATTTTTTAAAACTTCTCATTGAATGCCCCTCCCACTGCCAACCCTTTATCCCAAAACAATAGGAAATACGTTTTTTGATGGCCAGTTAATTGTCCAACTCAATGGAGCAGATTTAAGTTTTTGTGCTCGATCCATTCCTAAGACTGAACACAATCACATTAAGTGACCAAAACTGTTCAACAGAACGGGTAAGGTCATGTTTTTTCACACATTCCAACACAGTTCTAAAACTGCTTTTTATAACATCTTAATTTATCTGTTTTTTAATT